>NW_026739491.1:3339913-3357507 GCF_022355385.1 Mustela nigripes
GCAGGGAGCCTGCTTCCTCCTCTCTCTCTCTCTGCCTGCTTCTCTGCCTACTTGTGATCTCTGTCTGTCACGTAAATAAATAAAATCTTAAAAAAAAAAAAAAACAAAATCAACCTCATGTCCCTTCAGCTACAGCCCTATAGCTCTGCTCTTTCTCGTGGGAAATCTATTTGATCTTTCACTTCATATCTAACAAGCATCTTCAAGTTCATATGACCAAAAGAGAACTCTTGATAACCCCAACAAAGGCTTGTTCCTCACAAATTTTGTTACGTACTTTTTTTTTAAGTTTTATTTATGTAAGTAACCATTGTGCGCAACATGGGGCAGGACCTCATGACCCTGAGATCAAGAGTCCCACGCTCCACCAACCAAGCCAGCCCAGTGTCCCTTATGGGGCACCTTTTAAATTTGAAGGCATGTAAGTGTTTTACAGCTTCAGAAGTTTTTAATTTAATTTTTTTTAAAGCCAAAAAATAGAAAATGGAATTATTAACATAATTCATTAATTATGATAATGTTTAATTATAGGATTACTATAATATAATAATACAATATACCATTAAAATAAGATATTATTATATTACAAAGTATTATATTGCATTATAGTACTATAACCACACAGAAAAAGATAATTATTTCAAATGACCTTGGAATGTAGTCTTTGGACGTTCATCCAAAGTGGGATATTTGACAAAGACAAAAGAAGGGCAAAGAAATCTTAAACTTCCTTCAGTTGTCTCTTTTTTTAAAAAGTAATATTGGTATTATCTTTGGGAAGTTTTTTGTTTTGTTTTGTTTTGTTTTATTTGTCAGAAAGAGAGCGAGCAAGAGCGAGCACAGGCAGACAGAGTGGAAGGCAGAGTCAGAGGGAGAAGCAGGCTCCCCGCGGAGCAAGGAGCCCGATGTGGGACTCGATCCCAGGACGCTGGGATCATGACCTGAGCCGAAGGCAGCTGCTTAACCAACTGAGCCACCCAGGCGTCCCTCTTTGGGAAGTATTTTGTGTATTTTGTAGGATAAAATAAATATGCAGTCGTGTTGCTAAAAGCCAACATTTTCAGTCTAAGGACAAAGAGAGTCCAGATTAAAATAAATTAAGGGGGTGCCTGGGTGGCTCAGTGGATTAAGCCACTGCCTTCGGCTCAGGTCATGATGTCAGTGTGCTGGGATCGAGCCCCACATCGGGCTCTTTGCTCAGCGGGGAGCCTGCTTCTCTCTCTCTCTCTCTCTCTCTCTCTCTCTGCCTGCCTCTCTGCCTACTTGTGATCTCTCTCTCTCTGTCAAATAAATAAATAAATAAATAAATAAATAAAGGAAAATCCTGAAACATTAGATTTGAATTGCAAATATTAGCGTAAACTTCAGGGGTCTTGGCAACTACAAAGACTTCAAAGCCATCACAACCCAGTAGCAATGAGCACCTTAGAACCCACATTTGGTCTTTAATACAATTTCCCACCAAATACAACCCAGAGAAATGACTGATTCCAGGTCTGGGGCAGGGAATATACAAATTGAGCCTGGGACAGTTTATTGTTCCAGAAAACAAAAGCACTTTCAGTGTTTAAATTAAGTCTCTCCAAAAGGACACAGGAGCCTTATTGAAGGAATTCCATTACCTAAAGTCACAATAATTTGAGCATCACAAAGCACAATATTGCTATTAACTGAAGAAGACTGCATATTTTTTTTAAATCCAGGATTTCATAACAGTACTCCAAAAAGCAAAACAAATGAGTGTGGTCACTGAAGGCAGCTATGACTTTGACTCCTCCTCATCAAAGTAGGAACTAAAGGAAAGGAAAAAGTATTTATTCCATCTTTCCTCTAGGAACTGCCTTTCAGAGGAGCCAACTAGCTCTAACTGATAGGGGAGAGTTCTTCCTTAGAGAAAACCCCAACAACTGTGGAAGGATAGGTGGAACTTTGAGATCGGCATTTCCTTTCAGTGAAATAAGAGAACTAATTCAGGCAAGAAACATCACTGGATGTTAAATCCATTATGGAAACTGTGGCCGCAGAACTGAATTTTTTCCCAGGGGGCCAGAGCGTCACCGCGCCCCCCACCCCCTGCGCCAGTTCACCTGCTGGTCACAAAGGGAAAAAACGTTAACCCTAAAACAGAGGGATGGGGTTGTCGCCCCCCTGCTACCGGAGGTGATAAAACACGCAACAACGCTTACAGTCTTCTCACCAAAAAGGTGTGACCCCCCCTGGTCACTAAGCTCTAGTTTGCAAGGGAGCAAAGGGGAGGAAGAAAAGAGACAATTCACAGTCACGTGACTCCTCGCGGACGGATGGGATGAGATGAAAGCTGTTACAGGGCAGCCAGTTTGCCATGTTAGACAAATCCTGGAAAACGAAGGGGAAGGGAGAAATCTTCCACTGGAATAGACTTAGGAGACAATGCTCACTGCTCACGTGCCTCGGGTCTGTGTTCCAATTTACAGAAGCCAAGGGTAGAGGCGTGTTTTCAGGATAAGCAGAGAAACTCTAGAGATAATTGGGATTATGTAAGAAAGTGTCCTTATATAAGAAAATGTCTCTCTTTTTTTCTTTCACAGATGCATACTGAACTACTTTGGGGTAAAATATCATGATGTGTATAATTTCCCGTCACAACGCTTCAGTTAAAAAGCATAAATCAAATATGGCATCATAGTAATTAATCATTGTTCAGTCTACGTGGTGGGGCTGTGGAGTCTCCGTATATCCTTCTCTCGATTTTCCTGTATAGTTAATTGTCTTCATAATAAAAAAGGTTTTAAAACACCCCATCCTTCCCCCATCTAGCAAATCTGAGTGGGTTCTTTCTATGTCTGGTTGCTAAAAACAAAATCCTCGGGCTGGTCCGGGATGAGCTTCGTTTCCTCGTACCCCACCTCTGATTCATCAGCATTTAATAGCCATTGGCCCCAAGATTTATTAAGCATCTACTGTGTGCCCGGCACCAACATGCCCCATGGGTCAAGCACAGCCTGGATGCCTAGGGGTCCCAGGAGAACAAGCACTTGACCAGAAACAAGCCATGGGTTCCTGGAGCCATCAGTTCATCCCGACCTGCCTTCTCCCCTCCCCCCTTACCTCTTGGTTCTCACCACCTGCTCCATCCTTCTCACACAGGTGTAGCAGCCATGCTGGCCTCCACCGTCCCTGGAACCAGGCCAGCTATGTCCCCACACCGTCCCAACCCAGGGCAGGGTTTTGCTTTCGCTGTTGTCACGGTTAACCCTCTCATGTGCTTCCAGTCATCAGACTGATAGCTCCATTATGAGGCCTTCCAATCACCTTATTTGAAATTTGCAACACCCCATTCTCGGCACTTCCACCTCCTTTTCCGCCTTCCTTTCTCTTAAGCACTTTCTGGCCCGCTGCATGATTGATGTACTGTTTGTGTTTATTTGACTTTTTCTGGAATGCAAGCTTCACAAGGCCAAGGGCTCTGCTGTTGTCTTCATTGCTTGCATCCCAAGCCCACAGAGCCCGGCACAGAGCAAACAGTCAATAAATACTTGAGGAATGAGTCCTTACAACCGCGCTGGAGGGTGGGCCCTATCCTCCCCGGTTTTATAGATGTCCCTACCACGGTTCAGAGATGAGAGATGTCAAGACCACAGAGCAGACACAGGGCAGTATGGGTTCATGGCCAGTCCTCACAAGGAGCCTCCCATTCCCCCAGGAAGGCAAACAGACCAAGGTGTGAATCCTGGCCCTGCCTTTCCTGCTAAGCCCCCACCTTCCTGGGTGAGCCTTCCTTCTCAGACTGTCCCGCATGGGAGGACTGAGCAAGGTCCTGAATGGGGAGCGTGGCTCACAAGAGGGTGACAGGGGACCCGAGCCCGCCCCCCGCCCCCCCCCCCGGCCCCTGCGCCCCGGGCCCACCTTGACCTGGGCGTAGAAGCTGCCCAGGCTGCAGCAGACGCGACACTCGAGCATGGCGTCGTCATTGTTGTGGGCATAGCGCAGGGCCTTCTCGAAGCTCTCCAGGGCCTTCTGGAAGAGGCTGAGGCCCAGGAAGGCATTGCCCATGCTCAGGCTGACCTGGCCGCCGAGCTGGGCGCCGGCCCTGGTGCCCGGCAGGCCGAGGCAGGTCTTGCAGTAGGAGATGGTCTTGTGGAACTCACAGAGCTTCTCGTTGCTGCGCGCCAGGTTCAGGTAGCTCTCCAGAAGGAAGTCAGCATCCTCCAGCTCCCGCGCGGTGTCGATCTGCACCACAGCGAACTGCCCGCGGGTGGGGGCGGGGCGGTCAGCCCGGCCTCCGAGCTTCACACCAGGGCCTCCTCCCTGCCTCACAGCCAAGGCCTCGGGTGAGTCCTCTGCTCTCTGGCCACGGGCTGGATGCGCCAGACTCGGAGCCACACTCAGACCCATAGCCCTCACCTTTCGGTCTCAGCCTACCTGGGCCACCCACCCACCCTCTACCCCCAGCCCCAAACCTGGAGCCCAGGCACCCGCCCCAGGCTCCAACTCAGAATCCCAAACGGGAAGGCTGGAAACTAGCTGCCAGACCCAGCCTGGAGATGGCCAAACCCTGAAGTGGAAAAGCTCTGCCTCAGTCTAAGGGCCAAGTTCAAGGCCGCAGGGTGTTCGACTAGACTCCGAGCCCCCGTGGGGCGGCTAGCCTGGGGGGCAGGGGGTGTCTGAGGCGGCGGGAGGGTCGGAAGCCTGGGGATAGGCAGCCTGGGCCCACCTTCAGCATCTCCTTGTAGCGGCCCATCTCCGAGTGTGCTGTGACCAGGCAGCCCAGCACGCGGAAACGCCCCACGAGGTCCGCGCTCTTCTCCAGCACCTTCATCCACACGTGCAGTGCCTTCTCTGTCTGGTTAGACTGGTACAGCTGGAGCCCCTTCTCAATCTGCTGCTTCGTCTGGTCCTGCCCCATCCTTCCAGAGCCCTGGGCCACAGGAGGACGGAGAGACCCTGATGGCTCTGGGATTCTAGGCGTTCATGGCAGGGACCCCAGTGCCAGTTGCCCACGGAGCCCCAGGAAGGAGAGCCGCACCAGGCAGGAGCCGAGCAGGGCCTGGATGGAGAGCGGGCGCCACCCTGGGAACAAAGCTGGTCCGGCCCCTGTCTGCAGCTGTCCCTGCCAGTTGGGGCCACGTGGCCGCGGAGGAATGTCAGCCACAATGTCACGCGGGCCTCAGCTGTACCCACCCCCAAGCTGGGAGGCGGCTGCCCAGGGATCCAGGCACTCTGCTCCCCAGGCACCCCCTTTGGTGTCTCTTCAGCTCCTCTGACACTGACCCCAACTTCCCTGGCAGAGTGGGCCCTCCAGGCAGTCTGGCCAAGGAGCCGCCTCCAGGGACAGGCTGAGGGCCTGGAGGAAGCAGCGATGCAGTGAGGCAGGTGGCCAGCCCTGAGACCTGCCTCTCCCTATCACAGCCCTCTTCCTAGAACTACCCTCCCTCCGGCTTTGATTCTGGGATTTGCTGGGCACCGACGGCTCTAATCCATAGGCATGCCCACACCATTCCCAACATCTCGTCCTAGCTCACAGTATGGCCCAAGCCAAGTCATTCACCCCTCCATGCCTCAGTTTCCTCATCTGTCAAATGAGGGTAATCATGACCTCATAAACCCTGACTCAGGGGTTGTTTGAGCAGCACAGGGTGGTGGGGAACAGCGGGGCCCCTGGACCCAGGCTGACTTTGCCTTTTATTAGCCGTGTGGACAGTGTGACTTTGGGCCAGAGTGTACCACTACCCGCCGCAGTGGACTGCTGGAACTGATGACTTATTAGTTGATGAGGACGTAGAAGAGCAGGGGGTCATCCCAAGCTGTGTCCGTCTGCTCCATGACACACCGCCTACCAGGGACAGGAGTTGACCCCTGAAGGGTTAAGAAGTGTCCCAATCCCAATCCCCACCCCAGTTTGAAAGGTCCCTAATAATGAGCTCTAACGCCAGACACTGTGGAGAAGGGCAGTGTCTTATTCAGGGAGGAGACTCTTGAAATGTGGGGGCTCCTAGTACTGAGAGGCCCGGGTAATGGGGCCCCGCCAACTCCATCAGCTCGCCTCCCCCATTTTTCTCCTTCCTCTCTGCACACCAGGCTCCTTCTTGCTCCGGGGCAAAGTTCATCCTTTCAGTGTGGACAGTTTTTAGTACATTCACAAATTTGTGCATTGATCACCACTCATTCCAGAACGTTTTCACCATGTCAAAAAGAAGCCCATACTGATGACCAGTCACTCCATGCCCCCAGTTATGGTGGAATTGTGTTCTCCCTGATTCATATGCTGAATTCTCTTTTTAAAGATCCTCTTTATTTATTTGAGAGAGAGAGAGAGAGAGAAAGAATGTGCAGGGAAAGAGGCAGAGAGAGAAGCAGGCTCCCCACCAAGCAGCGAGCCCGACGCAGGGCTCGATCCCAGGACCCCAAGATCATGACCTGAACTGAAGGCAGATGCTTAACTGGCTGAGCCACCCAGGTGCCCCAATTCTTTTTTTAATTTTTAAAGATTTAATTAGTATTTGAGAGAGAGGGAGAGGGTGCGAGAGAGTGTGCACACATGGACCCAGGGAAGGGGCAGAGGAAGAGGGAGAGAAAGAATCTCAAGCACGTTCCATGCTGAGGACGGAGTCCAGTGCTTGGGGCTCAATCTCACCGTCCTGAGATCACAACTGGAGCCGAAATCAAGAGTCAGACATTTAACCAACTGAGCCACCCAGGCTCATAAATTGAATTCTTTTTTGTTGTTGTTTTTAAAACCTCAGAGACTCCTCTGAGTGTGTGTGTGTGTGTGTGTATTTTAAGATTTTATTTATTTACTTGACAGAGAGAGGGCACAAGCAGGGTGAGAGGCAGAGAGAAGCAAATCAGCAGGGATCCGGAGCATGGGATCCCAACCTGGGACTTGATCCCAAGACCCTGAGATCACGACCTGAGCCAGAGGTAGATCCTTAACTGATTGAAGAACCCAGGCTCATATGTTGAGTTCTTAACCCCCAGATGGGATGTACTTGGAGATACCATCTCTAACGAAGTAAAGTGAGGTCATTAGGGTGGGCCCTAATCCAGGTTGACTAGTGACAGATCAGGACATGACACACAATGTAAGACCAAGTGAAGACACAGGAAAAAGACAGGCCCTCTACAAGCGAAGGAGAGAGGCCTCAGAAGGAAGCCACCCTCTCAACCACCTGATCGCTGACTTCTGGCCCCTGGAACTGTGAGAAAATAAATTTCTATTGTTTAAGCCACTCAGTCTGTGGCACTTTGATGTTTAGGTTTAGTTATTTAAACAATCTCTACACCAGTTGTGGGGCTCAAACTCATGACCCCGAGAGATCAAGAGCCGCATGCTCTGTGGGAAGCCAGGCGCCCCATTGATAGTTCACTGCGGGAGCCAGAGCAAACCCATGTACTCCGCAGCCTCTATCTGCTTTCCATGGAACTGTCTAATCTGGCCATTTCATGTAAATGCAATCATACAATCCGTGGCCTTTGGGGACTGGCTTCTTTCACTTAGCTTCACGTTTTCAAGGTTCATTGGTGCTGGAAATCAGTACTTCATTTCTTTTTATGGTCAGTAGTATTCATGGTCTGGATCTACCATTTTATTTAGCCATTCATTAGCTGGTGGACATTTGGGGGGTTGTTTCACTTTTTTGGCTTTGGTAAAGAGCAACGGCGCTATGAACATTCGTGTACAAATCTTCCTGTGTTCATCGTGTTGATTTCTTTAGCTTCTGAAGAATTGCCAAACTGTTTGCCCCAGGACCTTTGTAGATCTTGATTCTTTTCCTCCTCCCCACCCCAACGTTCTGCCTAGTGACATTCTAGTTAGGGTGAGTCAGCTTGTTATGCTCTCATGGAGAATTACATTCCATTCTGATACAAGACTTCTCTCTATAATTTTACAGTCATCAGTAAGGTCATTTGCTCATCATCTGTTTCTCCGACTCAGATGTGTGAACAATGATGTCTCAGCCACCACTATCTCTAGAGCAAGGCCAGGCACACACGGATTACTCAGTAAATGTGCTGAATGAATGAATGAATGAATGGGAAAAAGGTCTAATTTTTGAAAGGTAAAGCAACTGTTGCAGGCTTCACAGTCGATCTGCCATGTTCCTGCCCCAGCCCGGGGCAGAGATGGCTTCCTGTTTACTGTGAGCAAAGCAGGTCCAGAGAGGGGCAATCTGGAGCAGCGGGCACATCACCGGCTTAGGGGTCTGTGCGCCAGGGTCACAGCCCAGCGGAGGTGGAGGGGATGGGGCAATGCCCCCAGGACTCCCCAGGGGGAAGTTCTCTGCAACCCCCACCCCAGGAAGCTAGGAGAGGGGGCGCGAGGGAGTGAGAGAGTCGGCTGGGCTCTTCCTCTCATCTGGGAAGGTGGGTCCTCAGTGAAAGTTAACTCCTGGAGGGGAAGGAAGCTGGGCCCACACGGAAAGTGCTGAAGGGCTTGCAGATTTTCTCCCACTCACTAGTCCAGACCCGAGCTTGGCGGGAAGGAAAGGATGTGGGCAGCCTGCATCTGTGCCCCAAAGGAGTCTGGGAGCTTCTTGGATATCTGGGAACTCAAGGGATCCCCAAACTTGAAAATCTGACAGGAGGAAGGTTTCCTCTGCCCCAGGCTCTGCCCTTCGCTGACTACTGCATACACTTATGTCAAGGTCCTGCTCTGTTAGGACAAGGGCTGTGATTTGTCTTTGTATCCTGAGCCCCCGCACAGCCCCTGGAAAAGTGAGAGACTGGCAGATGACAACTGACATTTTCTGGGCTAAGCGTTTCCTCCAGTTTATAGATAAGGAAACTGAGGCACGGAGCAGTAACACGACCTGCCCCAAACCACCCAGCTAGAGACAGAGCAGGGACTGGATCTGAGCGATGTGACTTAGGGGTCCCACTCTTAACCAAGACACTATTCCTGACGAGGAGGAGGGAGAGGGAGAAAAGTAAAGAGAACGGGAGACCGATTTCCGGAAATCACAGTGATCTTTACCTGACACACAACAAGCTCCCTGGGAACCCTAGCCAAGGCTCTGGTCAGGGCAGCTGAAAGAGAGGTATATGGAGAAGGCTAGGGAGAAGCTCAAAAGTCAAGCCTACTCACCCATGCCCAGCAGTGAAGCGGACATATGGCCCCTGGAAATTGGAAGGACGAGCCACAAAAATCAAACGGGCTTTTCTGGGCCACTTAGCCGCCCAGGGGGGTACAACACAGGGGCGCAGAGCCTTCTACCAAGTGCCATCTGTGTCAGGCACCAGCTACAGGCCTCCCAGGTTAGACCCCTGCTTTCTAATCAAAAGTAGAAAATCTAAGTTTGGGCCTGAAGCAGGGGTCTTGCGTCTCCATCTGGCACGTGAGCGCTGAAGAGGTCTGTGTCTGTTGAGCTCCATCTGTTACCTGGGAGAGTTCAGACAAAACTCTGTATTTCTTGCTTCTCCTGGAGACCAGGGGCTCAGGCAAACCAGGCCCTGGGATTCCGCACGGGACAGACCCATCTTGCTCCCAGTATTCTCGCCTTGACACGGAGGCTGAGGGTCCCTTGTCATCTTAGACGAACCTCCTTCCATTCACCTGCATCACCTGTTCCAGAAGCACGACAAACATTAACCCAAGGGGACCGTCCCAGGCCCCCTCTGCCACGATTTGTGGGATCCTCAGTTTGTCCTTCTCGAGGAATTCATTTTCCGCCTCTCTGATAAGGCTTCTATGAATATCAAATGAAGACATAAAACAAGAACTTGCGTTGAAAACAAGTTGTGGAACTAAGGCCCCTATAATGGGCCTTCTGAACCTTCCTGGAATTGGCTTTTACTGTCTGTAATAGTGGAAAAACTAGAAATCCTCTATGTCCAGGAGGAAAGTGGTTCAGAAATCATGACATGCTCTATAGCCTCTAAAAATGAAAGTTGTAGATCCTGGTGTACATACCCAGATGGAAGGGTGCCCAGGACATAGTAACTGAAAAAATGCACATAGCAGAACATTCTGTACATTACGGCATGATCTCATTTTTATTAACAGAAATTATATATGTACATAGTTTTTTGTATATAGAGAGAAAAATTCTGGAAGCATACTTACCCCATCTGTTTAACAGTTATCAATGGGCTGTGGGATGGGGAAACGCTCCCTTTTAACTTTTATATACTTAGGGCTGTTAGCAAGTTGAAAACGTGTCTGCCAGGCGCGGCCCTGAGCCAATCTCTCATCTTCCCAGCTCAGCTGGGTGGGTGTTTTCACTTCCATTTGGCAGATGAGGAATCTGAGGCAGACAGAATTAAGTCACCTGCCCAAGGTCACAGGGACGGGGTGGTATAACCAGATTAAGAGACTCCTGAACAAAGCTTTTCCCACCATACTCTAAAGTCTCTTCTATATAACTGTATTAATGTTTTGCCTTAAAACAACCTTCAAACCCTAAAATGAATTTTTTAAGCTTTTTTTTTGAGAGGCTGCAAGTGCGTGTGGGGAGAGGAGCGGAAGAGGGAGAGAAGCAGACTCCCCGCTGGGTGGGGGGCTCAATCCCACAAACGGAGATCATGACCTGAGCCGAAATCAAGAGTCGGATGCTGGGACGCCTGGATGGCTTAGTTGGTTAAGTGTCTCCCTTCGGTTCAAGTCATGATCCCAGGGTCTTGGGATGGAGCCCCATGTCAGGGTCCTTGCTCACTGGGGAGACTGCTTCTCCCTCTCCCTCTGCCTGCCACTCCTCCTGCTTGTGTTGCTGTCTGGCAAATAAATAAGTACAATCTTTAAAAAAAAAAAAAAAAGGCCAGATGCTTAACCGACTGAGCCACCAGGTGCCCTAAAATGATTTTTTAAAAGGTCGTGGTGTCAAGTAAGCCTCTGGTCACACTTGACTTTAAGGATGACTGGGTTGGTGACACCCTCAAGGCCGGAGGACCACAGGTAGATGCCTCTCTTTGGGGAGTTCCCAGACTGCCAAAGGGACTGTCCAGCACCGATGGCCAAGCAGGGGCTGGCACCAACTTCCTCTCGGATGGCGCCCCTGGTGGCTGTCTCGGCAATTGTATTAGAACTCCGGTAAAGTGGCTCTAAGGGACGGGGCTGTCATTCGTTACATGGCCACTGAGGGCCTATGGAGAACTCGGGTATTGGTTGGCAGCTGGCAATCCACAAACAAGGTATGAAATTATTCTCTTTCTTCTGAGTGGGTGGAAATTTCTTTTTCTTTGTAAGGTTTCATTTATTTATTTGAGAGAGACAGCGAAGAGAGGGAACACAAGCAGGGAGAGCTGGAGAGGGAGAGGGAGGGGGAGACTCCCCACCCACCCGATGCAGGGCTGGGGAGCTGAAGGCAGCCACTTAACGACTGAGCCCCCCGGGAGCCCCCGGAGTGGGTGGAAATGTCTGAATCAAACTCTAATGTAGTGGGGTGGGGGGAAGCACATCAGGAAGCTCTTGAACAGAAGCAACGATCATTTTTGGTATCTGTCTTTTCACTTATTCATTAAATGTTTCCTGAATACTTGCCTGCCAGGCCCTAGGGCTCCAGCGAGAAACAAGACATGCACAGTCCCTGCTGCACAAGGCTCCATTCTAGAGGGGGGTTGAAACCGGGGCCCACCTCAGACCCTCCCAAAGGAATATGCTCTACCAGGACTTCAGAGGTTGACATGGGTTAAAAACCCAACTGTCCTACTTACAGCTATGTGTCAAGGACTGTAGCTTCTCTGTGCCTCAGTCTCTACCTTCCTATGTTGCCAGGTGCTGGGAGGACGGGCAGAACAGCCCCAACATGGGGCTTGAACTCAGGACCCCGAGATTGAGACCTGATTTGAGATCCAATCAGACGCTTAGCCGACTGAGGCACCCAGGTGCCCCTCTTTGGTCTTCTTCACTGCAGAGTAACATCTGGAAGAGTCCTGACCGCTGTTAACTGACTGCCATGATGGAAATTTCTAGGCCCTGCATTGGCCAGTACAGTGTCCTGGTCACATGGAGCTTCAGAGCGAAAGTGAGGAATGAGAGCTCTTAATTTAAATAGCTACAGGCTGGTGGCTAGTAGAACTGCACAGCGCAGACAGGTCCGGAGGACAGCCAGATGCAGGGTGAGGCAGACGGCGTGGCAGGTAAACAGGAGGAGCTGGAGAAGCGGAAGGGACGAGGGCTGCAGGGCCACGGCTGGCTTGCGAGGAGGTAGGCTCAGAAAGACCAGGAATGGCAGAAGCAGGTGGCGCAAGCCTAGGGCTGTGAGTTGATTTCAAGGAGGGGGAGGAAAGAACATGTCTTGAGAGGTAGGCTAAGTGAAAGCCAGACACAAAAGGCACATATCCCATGACTGCATTTATAGGACACGTCCAGAATAAGCAAATCTATGGAGCAGCTTCGCAGTTGCCAGGGGCTGGGAATGAGGGGGAGGTGAGAAGGGGAGTGACTGCTAATGAGTACGGGGTTTCTTTTCGGGGTGATGAAAATGTTCTAAAATTAGGTTGTGGTGATGGTTGCACAATGCTAAGATCCAAGGACTTGTCCCCTGTAACTGGGTGAATCGTAGAGGTTTAAAAACACTGAAGCCTCAGGAGGCGTCAGGACAGCGGGATGCCCTTGGGGGCAGAGGCAGTGTTGGTGGGCACACAGGCAGCCCTGGAGCCCTGGAGCCTCGGCGGCGGGAGTGTCAGGATGGCTCTTCCCAGCTGAAATGTTCCATTTCCCCTCCCGAGACTCTGACTTTGATTTGAAAAAGCAAGAGCCATCCCTAGAGCTGAAGCCTTTACCAGGAAAAGAGAAAAGTCAATGTATGCAGAAGATATTAAACACCAGATGGTGGGGGTTGGAAAGGACTCCTGCGAGAGAAGATGCTTGAGAAAGGCAGAAGGTGCAAGAAAAAGCCATCTACGATCCCTCCTGGAAGGGCAACGCTGTCAGACCGAAGTGTGACATTCCCAGCAGTGAAGTCACAAATCTGATCCTGTCCCCTTCCCGATGCCTTTCTTCGTCAGGGACTGAGAGGCTCAGGGGAGCACAGTGTGTGGAAGAGCTGGGAGGGTCAGGGCAGCCGATGCAGAGGCTGCCTCTGTGGAGAGCCGGGAACCAGGGCTGTGGCAACAATTAGGCGCTGAGGAATCTATTCAAATATAAAAGGGGACTGCGTGTGGGTTTTAAAAAGGAATACAGCTGCAGACAAAGCTATAAAGGTGCACAAGCCTCCATTTTTAAAAAAGGTTAAAAATAGTACTGCAGGCATACTCTTTTTGGTAAATTTTAAAGAGAAACAACAGCCTAAGTACGATGTCACATTGAAAGATGTATGTCGTACGTCACATTCTATTTTTATATCAAGTTCTATCTCAGGAGAACAAGAGTCCTAAGGCAAAGACTTCAAGACAAGATCTGCCACCTGGATCTTGAGTGACAGGAGAACCTGTGCTGGATGGAGAGAACTTCAGGTTCCACCACCTTGTCCTTACAGAAGAAACAGGTCAGGAAAGGAGCCCTCCAAGCGCGACTCCCCATCTTGGTCCCATTTTGCAGTGTGTGGCACGCCCTCTTTGAGACGGCGCCTTATGGGCACTTCATACATATTGGTTATGTAGTTTAATGTGTATTTAAGCACATATAATTAGTGGACATTTAAAAACAAAACCTTGTGATTTTGTAAATATTAACGGTCAGAATGAGGTGAAGTTGAATAGGTGCATTTCAAGTGGATTTAAAACATAAGGTGGCGAGGACTATACAAGACTGTGAGGGGCGCCTGGGTGGCTCAATAGGTTTGGCGGCTGCCTCCGTCCGGCTCAGTTCGTGATTCCAGGGTCCTGGGATCGGGCCCCAAATTGGGCTCCCTGCTCAGCAAAGGGCCTGCCTCTCCCTCTTCCTCTGCTTACTTGTGCTGTCAAATAAAGCTTAAAAAAAAAAAAAAAGACTGTGAATGTGCTGAATACCACTGAATGATCTACTTGGGGGAATGGTTTAAGAAGAAAATTTTGCATTATATGTATTTTGCCACAGCAGAAAAAAAATTAGGTAAAGAATAGTTTAGGTAGTACCAGATACAGGAAAGACCTGAGTGGCAGGAATAACACAGGAAGCACCCTATTCTTCACGGAAGTGACCCTTCATGGATCGTGCTGACCACCTCTCTGGGAGCAGTAGTTACCAGTAAATCCCTCCACACCAAGACTGTGGCTCTAAGGAGGGCCAGGCTGCAATGGTTCATCCACCACCTGGGGGAGCCACAGAGCTGTAGGCTCCCCAGGTTCCCTTCACTAGAGCCTAGAGGACTGTGCAGTCGTGTGGAGAGAAGACACCTTGGGTAACTAAAGCATATTTATTTGCTTTTCTGGAGTATTTCTCCTCAGTCGTGGTTAAGAGAAAGGGTTTGGGAGGTGGGCAGACCTGGTTTGATTCTTAGTGCACACCGCTTTCTAGCAGGCAACACTTTTTTTTTTTCTATTTAAGGGGGGGGAGGGAGAGAGAGAGAGAGAGAGAGAGAGAGCGAGCGTGCACACCAGTAGGAGGAGCAGAGAAAGGAAAGAGAATCTCAGGCAGACTCCACACTCCGCACAGAACCCAACCGCCCCAATCCAATTTCTTTTAACCTCAGTTTGCTCATTTACAAAATGGGAATGGGAACAGTAGCTCCTTCCCAGGGATGTTATAGAAATGCTCCTCCAGTCACCCCCACAAAGAGGAACTCTGAGGAGGCTGAGGCCCCGCCCACCCCACAGCCCGTGTGCTGGCTGCAAGCCCCTGCGCTGTCAGTCAGAGCTGAGCCTGCAGTTCTCAGATGCCTGAGGAGGCTCAGACCTTGGGCTTCACTTAGGAGCCTGATCTAGAATTTGAGTAGTAAACTAAATCTTAGAAATGCCCTTCTGTGACCTTGTTCTGAGTTCAGGATGAGCGGGGAAACGTGCTAAACCACTTTGGGGTGGAGCATGAAAAGGCCCAGAGAGGGGATCTGCACTCACAAGTTTGGCCAATTCTGCAGTTTGGTAGCCACTATACTAGAAATGGAAGAACCACAAAAATTAAGGTTGCCAAAAAAGTTTGAAGGTGCTCCTGTGTCAGCAGGGACATTGTCAGAAGAATGGAGGACAACGAAGAAGGTAGTTTTCTGGGAGAAATTCTGTTCTTGCAGGAGCCTTAGGCGAGTTTAGTTTCATGAAACCGGCACATCAAGATGAAATCTTACCAGGATCTCCTACCCCTTCCTCAGGGATGCCACCAACCCCCACCAGCCCCACGGACCCCACTGACCACCCCAACAAATCAGTAACAACTCTGAAGACAACATCAGTTCTTCTCAAACAGTTTAATAGCAAATAAACAAAGGAAGGTACCACACTTGGCAGATACAAAATGACTTTTTGTCCGTGTGTCTGTGCAATTAAAACAGATTTAGGTTCCCCATTGGGACAAAAGGAAAAACACACAAAAAAGGAAGGAGATTCCTTTTAAACACATACTCCCTTGCTCCAAACTTGTAACAATTTTTTTTTCTTTTTTAATCCACTACACAAACTCTGTGATCAGGTCAGAAAAGCGACAAAGGTTCTTCTTGCCTTTTTTTTTTTTAAACCATTAAAGTAAAATCCATAATTTTCTACATAGTACAACACAAGTTCACACAAAAAAGACATTTTCTTTTGCAAATCAAAACAGGAAAGAAAGGAAAAGCTCAAACAAGGTAAAGGAAAAGCATTTCTACGGCTGAATCACGACTTTTGAGTTGATTGAATCCCGTTGTTGCTGCAGAACAGACTGTGCGTTTGGTCATAGTGGCAATTTTTTTTTCTCTTCACATTGTGAAATCACTTTACATTGTTTTCTAGTAGAAAAGGCAAAAAACTGTACAAAACCCCTAGTGTTAAATACAACGTTTGTACCAATAAAAAACTCACACAGGTTTGTCTCCAAAATGTAAAGTTTCTTTTTTTTTTTTTTTCTTTTTAAATTATTCACAAAAAGCAGCTGGAAATCAGAAAGGCAGCTGCCGCTCCAGGGTCTCAAATCCATTAAAACCACCACAGAACAATTAAAACAATCAGAGAGAGAAAAGGAAAAGGAAACAACGTCCAACGTTTGGCATTTGGTTTTATCCACAGGTTTTCCCAGAGCTCCTCTTGGAATTGAAAGCAAAATATATTGGCAAACACGGATTCTGAATACACAGGAAGGGGAGCCTCAGCGCCTTCTGCCAACAGAGGCGGCTCTGTGCAGTCAGACTGTGGGGTGCACGGCAGTCTCGCTCAGGCTGGGGTTCCTGGCCTCTTTCCACCCAATCACCCCTTCCAGGAAATTAAGCAGCCTACCATACACTGGGCCTCCATTGGCCGCCCTTTCTTCCTAGTGAGAGTGGCCTCAAGCATACTACTAGGCAACCTGCGGGTCCCAGAGCAGAAATTCTGCCACGATCCTTTCCTTCATCAACCCCTGCGTGGATGATGCTAACAGTGCTTCTACCTTCCCCATCCCCCCTCCCCCCCCAGTCCCTCGGCTACCCCCTCTTCACCCTTCCCTGGATAATCCTACTTCCCAGCTGTCCCACCCACCAGCAGCTTAGGTCTGGGTGGAATCCATCAAACTCCTCCCTCTGAAACCTCTTACCTCCACAGATCCATCCTGTGACCTCTAGTCTCCTCTGGCCTCTCCCTCCATCATTCACATTCTTACTCAAAAGTCCCTAAGACCCTGAGGCTGGATGGTGCCACAAGAGAGGAGGGCAAGTTCCCTTCAGGGAACCAAGGAACTGGCTTGCCTGGCACCCAGGGACAGTAGCTATTTGGCTCTTCACTCAAAAAAAAAAAAAAAAAAAAAAAAAAGAATTAGAAGAAGAAATCCCTGCCCTCACCCCCCACCCCACTAGCTAAGCAAGAGCAGAGCTGTGGTGAAGAGCCAGTGTGGGGTAGGTGGTGCCCAGGGCTGTAAACAGTGTGAAGACTGTAGTATTGTGCTTGTCACCTAGGAAAAGCGCTGGCAGGTATGTTGCCACTTAGTGCACGAGATGGCCTCCTCCGAGTGGTTAAGAGCACCCTCCTTCTTCAGGGCCGAGGGGCGCTCACTACCCCTATGCGCTAAACCTCTTGCCCGCCCCCTACCCCCACCCCTGCAGCCACCTTCTGGGTTCTGTCTCTGCTCCTCATGCCTCTCCAGGTCCCCTTCCCACCCACCTCTGAGCAGAGCAGCCAGCCTCCTGGGGGGCCCCCGCTGAGGCCCGGAGGCCACACGAGGGGACAGTCTAAGTGCACAGGCAAACACTCTAAGGGCAATAGAGGAGAAAGTTGCCACTTCAAAATAAAACAATACAATCTTGAAAAAAATAACCCCACAACAATTTAAAACAGCTTCTTTGAAACCCTTTTAAATCGGTCAGTTTTTGCACAAACTATAGAAAACAGAGAGGTGAAGGTGATATATACGAAGGTGTGAAGAAACAGCAGGAAACATGCAAAACTTGTTTTTTCTGGGCATAATCTTAGTAGGAAAGGAAAAATTAAAAACAAAAACACAAAAATCATACAAAAACAAAAACCAAAAAAAAAAAAAAATCAAAGCATCACATTTTGCTGTGGAGACTGTAGGAACAAGCACAGAGGTGGGCACAGCGGGGCTGAGGGGCTGAGGGGCTGAGGGGCTGAGGGGCTGAGGGGCTGAGGGGCTGAGGGGCTGA
>NW_026739491.1:3357517-3427515 GCF_022355385.1 Mustela nigripes
CGGGGAAGGGGCCAGAGGGATCTGAAGGCTCCCTGCAGGGTCACTACAGGGAAGAACCACAAAAGAAAAAGAAAAAGGGCTGGCTGGGGCCCAAACTGCAGCCTGCGGTCAAAAAGGAAAGGGGGTTCAGGTGTTTTCTGCAGTTGAGAACTCAGAAAAACAAAAGAACACATGCAGTCTCCTCAAGCCCCACAAACTGTATCAGCAAAATGTGCTCAGGAGCCTCAAAGGTTTTAGTGACATCTTTTATTTCATTGTTTACTTCAAAGTTGTCTTTAAAACTAAGCACACAGAGAAACAAAGCCTAGAAACGGACTGGCTGTGTGTTCACAGAAATACAAACACCACGCGGTATGTGCTAGTAGGGCTGCTCTGAAGACAGTTACAAAGAATTGGAATCACAAAATCAAGTGGTTATCTTATGAAGTTCTAGAAAAATAGATTTTTTTTTATATTCAAATGCAAGTTTAAATATTTCCCCTTCAGCAGTCGTTCTAGCAAAACCAATTTGGCAGCACAAAAGAAAAAAAAAGGAAAAGAAAAAAGAAATAACAAAGAAAGAAACAAACATAATAAAAATACACGTCAGCATCAAAGGTCAACACAAGGTCAAAGGTGAGAGTTCAAGCATCAGAGAAGCTGAAGAGACAGGGATTTGGACGATGTACTTGACGCCACATCGACATGCTTTAGGCACAACGATGAACAAACGGCAGGAATCTAGAAAAAAAAACAAACCAGAAAGAGGGAGACCCACTGAGTTACACAGAGCAATACATCCAAACAGAGAGAGAGAGAGAGAGAAAAGGAACACTCACTGTGTACAGCCCTGAAATGAGGAGGCGGGCGGGGCGGGGGCTGGGTAATGACAGGGAACTTTTGCACATGCTAACAATGGACACAGGGAAAAGTCAAAAAGGACATGGAGGACACCAAGAAAACATCCAACTGCCAGAGACAGAAGGGAACCTAAGGCTTGGATTTCCCCTGAGGCGCCCAAACAAGTCCGTAGGGGGAGAAGATAGGTCTCTGGTGGAGCAGAGCTCCAGCTTCTCCCCTCCTCAAACCCAGGAGAAAGTAGAAGACAATGGCTGGGGTGGGGGAAACTCTCTAGGGGAGAGGGCCAGGATTTCTCCTCAGTTCTATGGGGATGGCCTTTTGTTTCCAGAAATCCAAGCTCTTAGCTTCCATGCAGGCCCTGGCCACTCATGTGGGACCCAGGAGACAGTATCTGGCTGCATTCAAGGCAAATCAATTTCATGATGAAACCCAAGCAAGGAACAAAACTATAGGCAGAAAACACATTTATGTAAGTGAAACCCCCACACAACAGAAAAGGATTGCTTAAGACTTGACTGCTAGTCTCCACTCTCTGAGCTGAACCCTTCCACACCATGAGACTTGCAGGGGAGCAGCTTCTTCACAAACCATCTTTGGCCTGGGGAGAGAACTGTGCTCAAGGGCAGTGCTACTATGCTCACTCACTGGGCAGGGGAAAGGAGAACAGAGAGAAGTGCCTGGTCTCACCAGCTGGCCGCTATGGCAGCCCAGGGCCCTGCTGCGGCACACACTCCTTTTAGAAAAGAGAACCCCACAAACAGGTATGAAACCTCTGGGTTTGCTATCAAAGGCAGGCTGATTGCACCTTTGCCTTTCATGTTATTCGAAAAGCCGTTTCATAAGATCCCAGAGCCCAGGACAAATAATAGTGGAATGGGGGAAGTGGGGGATGGGAGTGGAATTCTGGGCTTTGGAAAACCCCACGATGGCCAAGGAGGAAGACAGAACAGAAGGTCAGCTATCGCAGCACGGCAGCACCCGCAGCACCCTGGGGAGCACAGCTCTCTCCTCTGCCAATTCACAGCATTAACTCCTTCCCCTCTGGCAGATTATTAGCTGGGCTGCAAACGGGCCACAGAGAGTCAGTAGTTTCAATCATACACAGCACCCTGTGTGTACAACAATCACATTCTGGATTCTACAAAATCCTGGCCTTTTTCAGAGATATAATTTAGGTAATAAATATTCTCCACCCCGGAGCTGTATAAAACTTCTATAAAAATAGAAACGACATTCTTGGTTCCAGCCGGTTGGGATTCAGAACAGCGCCTCCCCAACCTAGCATTTTTTTCTTTTTTTCTTTTTTCTTTTTTATTTTTATTTTTTGCATTTATTTAAAAAATCCCATCATGACCCTGGAAGCCTTTGGAACAGTTTTATCCTTGAAACACAGGACACATTTCTCCCAGTGCGCGGAATTCAAGTTTACGTGGTTCAGCTTAAGAAGTATGTTTCACATCTCTTAGAGGACAACAGACCCAAGATATCACTACGAGAAGGGAACAGCTGTCCCTGCTTCAATGGGATAATCCAACACCACCAAACTACCTGTACAACAGCAAGATGGTCAATCCCTGTCTGTGACCCAAATGGACAGCATGACAAGGAGAGAGCCCCCCATCTGACTTAATACCAAACCAACCCCTTTAGTCTCATCTCTACTGCTAGGGGTCAGGACTGATGTTTGTGAGGTTGAAGATTGCGAGGACCCAGTTCCCCGGCCTTGGCTAAGAGATCCCAACAGGGCTACCTCTGCCCAGGTGCACATTCCCAACAGCGCGTCCTTTCTGGCTCTCCACCCCCACAGCATTTCTTGGAGCAGAGGCAGGGCCCAGAGGCTGTGTGGGTCACAGGTAAGAGCTGGACTAAGACCTGTGGGAGGCAGCAGGGAGCTAACTGTAAGCACGAGGACAAAAATGAACATGGTAATACTGAGGTAAATGAACACGAAATCCATCTGGAGGCTGTAAATGTCCTGCAGTCTCCTCTGTCCCCAAGAGCAGAAGGGGCTGCAGTGGTTAGTAGAGAGGCTTGCCTTTGGGGGGAGTACTACAGCTGGAACCCCTCAACAAAGGAAGCAAGTGCAGATTTCTCATCCTTCTAAGTAGTTAGGTGCTGGTCACAGAGGAATGCAGCACTCTGGCTTAAAGAGCCCTTCCGATTCAGGTCCACCAAGAAGTAGGCTCCTCCTCCTCCTCCCCTAACGCAATGGCTTCTGATCCCTCTGCTCAGGAGAGGTGCCCCCTTCAGTTATATACCATAAGCCCTTCTCGGATTTACCCTCAAGAGAAATCTGCCTTGGGATGGAAGTGACACACTCTGCTGTGGTCAACTACAAGGAAGGAAACCAGACAGTGTCTTCTCTAGAGGCCTTATTTAAAGGGCCTGTTAGAAATGGGCCATGTGGTGTTGAAATAAACTAAAAATGACCTCTCTGACTAGACGAGACTAGACCTCTCTTCTTCCTAATAGCCAGCCACCAGCCAGGCAGAGCCAACCCAACACCAATGGGTGGCTAAAAAAGCTGTTAATGGGTGATGTCTCCCTGCTTTTTGCATGTCAAGCTAATTTAACAGGTCCTTTATTCCCAAAGAACTGTCCTCCCTTCTTGGGAAAGAGGGGCAGGAATCTTGCACAAGAATCTGAAAAATAGACGGCAAGAACTCAGCAGGCAGCGAGGGAAGTGCTTCAGCCTCCAGCTCCCGGGGCCACTGGGTGTGGGTCAACTCTCCTCACCTCCAAAGGTAGCTCTGCCTCCACCCCCGAAGGCTCTTGGGTGCCAGTTCTCATTCCACCCACTCTTGCACTAAGGTAGATTCTGGGGTCAGTTTTTGGTTTCACTCAGTCCTCTCTCTCGGGGCAGTTTGGGGAAAGCTCTGATCTTCTTTTTTAATGTTTCTCCATTCCCCCTCCTCCCCCAGGGCGGTTTGATGTTGGTCCTTCTCAACACACACTGGTTACAAACACAGCAAACTTTAAATAAAGAAAAAAACTCAGGATATGGCACCTAAACTCCAAAGTAAAACACTGGAAACCAAAGCACAAACTCGTCCTCTGTACGAAGCGAAACTCCCACAGAAGGCAGTAGCCGAGTCTTCAGGGCAAGCTGTGCCTGCGAGAGTGGCAGGGATCAGGGTCCAGGGCTGTCAACACACAGCCTTAGGGCTTCGAATCATTAAGGGTGCTCCTCCCCCACTTACCAGAAGACCCTCTCACTCCAGTCTCAGAGGGGAGCACGCTCAGTAGGGCTTGCTGTCATTCTTCGAACGTTTGAGCTGCACTTTAAGCCGTTTCATGCCAATCTGAAAGCCGTTCATGGACTGGATGGCAGCTTGAGCCGAAACAGGATTGTCGTAACTTACAAAACCTGTGTGTCCAAGCAGAACCCTGGGTGAGGGGCATGATGAAGCAAGGAGACTCTGCGTCCTCCCTACACAGAAGACAGCTTATGAGCATAGTCTGATAGTCCAAATTTCTCAGCAGGAGGAGAAGTCCGGAAATTAGATCACACAAGATAAGATTAGGTTCCTGACTATACCACTTGACAACTACAAGGCACTTTTAAGTTTTTGGACCAAGCTATTTCCATACCTTTTTTTTTTTAAACCTCTGGAACAACAGTGTGGATAGAAACCCACCGTCCTGCTACAGAAATGAAAAAAAACTGAGGCTCAACAAGAGGTCATGATGTCTTGCCCAAGGCTGAATTAAACAGTAACCCAAACGTAAACCCAGTTCTTCCTGCTATCAGCCCCTTCTCATTCTCAGTGGTAATGACACTTAACCCTCCCAACACCAGTAAAGAAGCCAACATACCAAAACACTTGCTCAGGTTTGTCTGCTTGTCTATGAAAACCTTGGCAGACACGACATTCCCAAAGGGCATAAACATCTGCAGCAAGTCCTGATCTCCAAACTCCTGGGGCAGGTGGTAGATGAACAGGTTGGCTCCCTCTGGACCTTCAAAATACCCATCGATTGAAAAGGCATCAATGTCAAGCTGACCTCCCACTCTACCCGCCCCCACCCTGGTACCACTGTTTCTCATTTCTACCTGAGTTAAACTGTCTATATCCTGGCACCCCTGGGTGGCTTGGTCAGTTAAGCAGCCAACTCTTGATTTTGGCTCAGGTCCTGGGTCCTGGGATCGAGCCCCGCGTTGGGCTCTATAGGGAGTCTGCTTAAGGATTCCCTCCCTCTGTCCTTCCCCCCCGTTCTTCCTCTTTCTCTCTCCCCCTCACTCTTCAAATAAATCTTAAAAACCCAAAAAACAAAACCTGTCTGTATCCCAACAAACAGAATCCTTTGGAGAACTAAAGATTCTCCAAATACAAAACAGGAAACTGAAGAGCAATCACTGAAACAGACTCCTTCCCACTGAGGGGTATCGGAATTCAACCTTGTGGGAGGAATGAGTGCAAGAACAATAAAGTTGGCAGACTTGTATGTAGTACAATAAAACCAGAGACTAAAAGCTTATAAAGATACAGAGAAAAAGGGCAGAAAGAGATTACAAACAAAACAGGTTCAAAACTGTGCCAGAGGGGCACCTGGGTGGCTCAGTTGGTTAAGCAACTGCCTTCAGCTCAGGTCATGATCCTGGAGTCCCAGGGATGGAGTCCCACATTGGGCTCCCAGCTCTGCAGAGAGTCTGCTTCTCCCTCTGAACTTCTCCCTCTCATGCTCACTCTTTCTCTCTCAAATAAATAAAATCTTTAAAAAAACAAAACAAAACAAAACAAACTGTACCAGAAACTACAGGAAGAGCAAAGATTGGCAGCTGCAGGGCAGGGGTGGGGGCAGGGAATGACTACAAAGGACACGATGGAATTTCTGGGAGTGATGGAAACATTCTCCATCTACGAAATGTGGTTACATGACTGTACATGTTCACTAAAGCTCACACAGCTATATATTCCCAAAAGGGTGAATTTTACCATATGTAAAGTGTACCTCATTAAAAAGAAATCACATTTTTTAAAAGTGCCCATGTTTAACACTGAGCTCAAAAATAAAATGTGCTTTCCTTTTCCAACCACTTAAGCTCAAAGACTTTCTAACCAAAGAAGCCTTACTGAACTGCAGTCCTGCCATTTTCCAGCCACCAGGCCTCCCTGCTGTTGCCAAACACATTACAGAACAGTGCTGCCTCAGGGCCTTTCCACTTGGTGTTCCTCTGCCCCCATTACTCTTCTTCCTCTAGATACATGCATGGCTTGCTTTCTTACTTCCTCTGGACTCTGCTTAGATGTGAAGTGAGAGGCCTCTGACCATGCTACAAAAATGCTGTGCCTCTGGCACTCTCCATCCCTCTTTCCCATTCATCAGTCCTCAGAGCACCATGGTACACCCCATGCTCTTCCTGCTTTACGGTCTGTCTCCATGGTTTTTCAGTTCCCCCACTATGACATCCTAGGGCACAGAAGCATCTTGACTCAGAACAGGTGAGGATGCACTATCCCAAGAATCCTAGCTGGCGTGACAAGAGAGGATACGTGTCTTTCCCCCACATTAGTGCTTAAACCTTGCCAGCTTCTGGCTACAGAAATCCAGTCAACTAGGAGCACAGAGGTGTCAGCAGGACCATGTATTCATGAGAACCACTGTCAGGCCTCTTTCTGCCTATAAAGTCTCTCCTGCACTTAGTATCATTTATGTCAAAGCACACATTTCCTAATTCACCAACGTGGACTGTAACTCTTTCTGCCCCATCAACTTCAGCCTGTCCTCAGTTAGGAAAAACGGAGATCAAAAAATGAGGAAAATGCCAAATAAAAGAGCTTAAAAGGGACACCTAGACAGAAAATACCCTCTGACAGATCTGTAATCCACAAAGACGACTTCCTAACAAATAAAAAAAGGACTGTGAAATTCTATCACACAGTAAGGTCAGTACGTTTCTTCACCTAAAACCTGCAGCCTGATCACAGGAGGGCAGAGGTTCTGATCTGAGTTACAACCAGAAAACATTCCAAAAGGAGACTACAGTTTACAGAGCTCTACAGCTTACAGAATCTATGTCTGACAGTGCCAAAGAAAAGAATCGGCCTGACTGCCTGACTGGTCCTCCTGGCCTTTGTCCTGCCTTCACCTCTGCTGTAGGTGGAGTCATCTCCCCTCTGCCCCCTCCCCTCCCCTTCCCTAACTGTAGCCTCCCAGCTCTACTCACCTTCCTTCTGGCTTCCAGCAGCGCCAATACTCTGCTGTGTCAACAGGTTCTGGTTGTACAGAGTGGGGAGTGCTGCAGCAGCGTATTGCTGGATTCCCGAGTAGGCCTGCGTGAGGGCCTCCATGGTGCTCCCGGTGCCGTTGGAAAGGCCACTGCTCCCCAGGCCACCATTTAAAGCAGCCATCCCTTCATGGTGGGAAGAGCAGGATTAACATATGGGAAAGACCTGAGTGGCACCAAAACAAACTCCAAAGTTCTCCCTTTTCTCTCTCTTTCAGCTTCTCCCTGAGGAGGACGACCCATCTGAATGGTCAGATCTGAGGACACTCATCAGGCCTTATTGCTCACAGGAACATTAAAAAATGCCACACCCACGTGTGGCTCTTCCTATTACCTTTTTCAAACCTGTGCAAGAAGTGATACCACTTACACCTGACCTGCTCCATTTTCTCTGACTTTTCTGTCATTTTCTTACTTAGAGCTGGAATGTGGTAAAAGAAGCATCCCAGGTTTGGATGCTGAAAAGGGGTATGTGTGGTCTCAGACAAGATGTGGGTAAACCCTATTGTCAAAATAACAGCTAATATTTATTTAAACACATTCTACATGCCGGACACTGTACTAAGTCATGTGCTCAGCCCTTTACCTATGTTCTCATTTACCTAACAACCCTTAAAGTGTCCTCTTCCCACTTCACAGATGAAAAAATAACCTTAGAAAGGTGGTATTATGTTACAGCTAGCTAAGGGGGAGAGGTGGGATTTAACTCAAGTCTAATTTGAAATCTCATGATTATTTCTAACTTTACCAGGCCACCCAATTCAGTCTAATGGTGACCTACCAGGGTTGTTTAAAGGTGCTACCTGCACAACAAACGGCCTGATCACATCAGGGGCTGTCCCTCACCTGCCAAAGAGCTGACATTGAGGCCTGCCGTGGCTCCAGCTAACGTCTGCAGGGCTCCAAGGGAGGCGATGGGGTTGACAGAGCTGCTGCTGCTGGAGCTAGGTGAGGACCCTGTGATCAGAAAGCCAGGTGTTAAAACTTGAGCCAACACATGCTTCGCATGTCAACAGGAACCAAACACAAGACTGATACTACTCAAGAATTCTCTTCGTAAAGAGGTTTTCAGTTACTGACTCCAATAACTGTCGCTGTAGGACATAAAGTCAAAGACAGTTGTAACAAACTAAAAATTATGAGATTTCTCTTAAGTCAGAAGATGACATTTGAAAATTAATTATTCACAGTCTGACCCCTTTGGAAATAGATGTTAACTACTCTCCAGAATGACAGAACACTCTCTGGGGATTCTGCCCAAGGCACACAAGGGCATACTGGTTCTAATGACACACTTACCTGAACTGGTGAGTACGCTGAGGGGACTGCTGGATGTAGTAAGAGCATTGGTACCACTTGGTGTGTTCTGAGCTGCACTAGCTGCAGCGGCTAGAGCAGCCAGATTCTGTAACTGCATTGCATTTAACCCTGCAACATCCAAAGCAAGAGATCAGCCAGCACATACGGGTTCCTTGTATCCGTTCCAGCAATGACAGCAAACACTGGTAAAGGCTGGTCCCAAAGAAGAACTATTCTCAATAAGCCTTACAAGCAACACAAGGCTCTAAAAAGATTCAGGTATCACTCAACTCCTCAAGAAACTTGACATCATTTCCTCAAGAGAAGAGATATATAATCCAACAGCATGCCACCCCAAGTGAATATTCCTAACAGGGACTGGCAATTAGGAAACCAAGAGAGGGTAAGATCTGCGGTCTACCACGAAGCCAAGTGACCAAGAGAACAACAAAGGACAAAACTTGTGGCACAGAACAGAACTGCATCTGAGCCCCTCACTCCTACTGCACAGGGGATTTGCTCTTTCCAGTGGAGGTTTACAGGCAGAAAACACAGCAGGATCCAGGTGACCGAGGTGGGTTGTAACAGAGGAGGATGCATGTGAGAAAACCAGTAAGGAGAAAAGACTAAAGAAAAACCACTCCTTGAACAGATTACTCATCAGAAGGAGGAGAAAAAAACACTGAGGGGGAAAAACCTCCAAGCAACAGTTAAAAGGAGCAAGAATCTGAACTGCACTGACTGTATTGCAAACCATTTGCCAGATGATGGAAAAGCAGATGGGTGGTGGTGGGTCAGGATAGAGTCAGCGAAAATAAAAACTGAACTACAACACAGATTTACAGTGTAGCAAATTTCCAAAAACATAGCAAACTCCAAGTACCTGACACAAAGTGAACCACTATCAAAAATTTTCAAATACCAAAATGCAGTTCACCTGACACTAACTACCCCTTTCTCAGATGTACTTGCTGAGCCTTTATCCACTGCAGAAGGGGTAGCAGCAAGGGACTCAAACGCTTCACTCCCCACCTCCGCTAACTTGTCTGATGGCCCCACCTTCAAGTTTGTCTGTGGGAGCCCCATTTTGTCATCACTCAAGTATCTGTCAATTAAGTTTTCCATGTATGTTAACAGCATTAACAGCAATAAAAGGTAATTCACCTAAGAAATAATATGCATAAGACACAGAGAAAAACTAACTGCCTAGTTTCTAGCAGTTTCTGGCCATTTGGCATGGATGCCTTCTTAGGCTTCAAAGAATCACTGGAAAAGTCACTTTAATGGGGAAATAAAAAGAGTTCCTGCAATTTCCTCCTTATCAAAATGGCCTCAGATAGTCTACTCCTGCTAACAGCTCTTCTCCATTTTCCTCCTCTACAGAGATTTAAAGGGGGTGGGGTTCAAACAACCCCAGAGCTATCCTGCATAGCAACGAAAAGAACCACCTTCCAGAGACAAAGCAGTTGGGACGTGGGATGTTCATCTTACGTCAGGTTTATGAACAGGTGGGAAAAATTTGTTTTCTGTACAAACGGTGCAAAACTCTCAGACTGTTGTTAGCTGGGTCTGGTGGCCTGGTTGCTGCTGCTCCTCTGCAGCCATGAAACACTTACCTCCCATTGGATGGAGGCTGCTCAGGGTGTTGAGGTTCCCAGAGGAGGCAGTCTGCTGAAGGAGCTGCAAATAAAGCTAGACATTACACCAAAAAACAGAACAAGAGTGAGAGTGAGGGCTGGTTCTGCATCTGGGATAACTCTACAGCACAGCAAAGCGGGAGTGCAGAGGCCCCCAGAGAGAAGAGAGTTGAAGACAAGAACCCAAGCCAACACAACAGAAACATGAGGCTTATGACAGCACGGGACAATACGACAAGAGCTAAAGCCCTGGCCCAGAAGACAGTTACATTCACTGAGTACTGAGCCAGGCTCCAGTCCCTGGGAAACAGAAGGCAGCACAGCAGAGGACAGGAGGAGAGCAGAGAACTAAGCTCAACTCAAGCAGCTATGCAATCCACTGCAACGAGCAACTGCACATGGATGACTGCCAGTGCCTCTCTCCCAAGTTCTCCTTAGTCTGGGCCACACATCTTATCTTGCAGACTATTTCCATCTAAATACCCAATTCCTACTTCAAATATTTTAAATATCAAGTCTAACCATTTTAGGGTTATTTCTTTCTTGGAGTCATTCTTTGCTGATCACAACAGACCCATGACTAATCAGTCTTTCCATGCTCTCCACACATCCATCCAGCCCCACTTATCTCCTCCATCCCAAATTGGTCTCCACTGTTGCAGATAACCAAATGACTGACAGATCAGTTCAGTGTATATACAATGGTTGTCACCTAACAAATACAGTAAGGAGGCCTGTCCATGAGCTTACGGATCTTCGTGACCTTATTCACTATCTTGGGATATAGCAACCTTTGTCCAACAAACCTGCTAAAAACCTCTGATCCATTTCAAGTCAATCACTTTTTCTTATGGACAATGGATATTCCTGTTTCTGGATCCTATATTCAACCTGGTTGCTCATTCCCATAAACACCTGACCTAGTTCCTCTGTCATCATGAACCCCGTTAGTCCAGGAAGGTTTCAGGAGGTCCACAAACCTCCAACATAGAATGAAAAAATGTACACGCACATAATTTTTATCAGCCTTTCAGAGGGGTCCACACCCCACGAAGATTAAAAACTATTGCTCTAGTCTGAAAGAGATCAGGTTCAAGTCCACCTATTCCAGAAAGAACCTCATAATTAATGATAATATACCATTTATATACCCATATGTCTTTATTTTTGTCTGAAATACCTCAGGCAATGTGCTCAATTGCAGCTGGTGGACTGTGCATACTGTACCCGGCACCTTCATTTCCTCCCTAAATGAGAACAGCTCTGAGGGCAGGGATCATGTCTAACTAAAATAAAGAGACCACAGCTTTCAACAAACACCATCACGCACTGTTGGGTGTGGCAATGGCAATAAAAAGGGGGTCTTCCCTAAAAAGAGCTTCAAAACTCTCTAAGAAAAGCAAATGCATATCATGGAGATAATTTTAAACATATTATCATTTTGGCAAAAGACTAAAAAAAAAAAAAAAAATCTCTCTGAATTTTCTAACTTACCAGCTATGTTCTTGTACTAAGAAACAATTTAATCTGTTGAGATATACTAAGCATCTTCATTTAAAAAAAAAAAAAAAAGATGTGTGTTTTTTTTAAAGATTTTATTTATTTGAGAGAGACTGAGAGAGTGAGAGTGAGAGAGAGCATGGCGGGGCTAGGAGGATCAGAGGGAGAAGCAGATTACCCGCTGGGCAGGAAGCCCGATGTGGGACTTGATCCTAGGACTCCAGGATCATGACCTGAGCTGAAGGCAGACACTTAACCAACTGAGACATCCAGGCACCTCCCCATTTACACTTCTTGACTTAGAGAAATACTAGCTGGAAAACTGGGATTTCTTCTAACATTTCAGAAATATAAAAACCATTATTTGGTATCAAATTAGCCAAAACTCAGTACTAAAGCAACGGAAATCATTGCCTTTCTTCTGTTTCTATATAGAACAACGTTTTAAAGGATGAGGAATAAAAGACTGTAATTATTCTTGTGTGTATATTTTTGGGAATATCCGTACACATCTAATGGTTTCACCACCGATTTTCCTTTGATGATAGGTTCACAGAGAGACAGTTTTAAGTGTCTTGCGCTGTCTGCTATTCTTTTAAGGGTTAAAGCAGTGGTGATCCCCTATAATATGTACTGTAGATCTAGCGAATCTAAATAACAAATTGGAGCCTTTGGACTACATGACTCAAACTCAACAAAAGCAAGATCAAATTAAAGGATCTACCTATTTACAATTCTGTCTACAACTCAAATAGACACCTGTAATACTCATTTAATAATGTCCATGTCAATATCTTGACCTCTTAATCAGTGGAAAGAAACATTTATCATACTCTTCAGAGAGGACTCGATAAGGATTTTAAAGATGCCTCTACATCTGGGAGAAAGAACTATGGAGAAAGATATTTGGTAGTTAAAATTTCCTCAAGATTTTCTTTTAAAAAAACTAAAGGGACAGGGACATACAAGGTTATTTCTAAATCTTTTATCAGGAAATCGGGATTTCATTTTAATAGTAGCGAAGTCTCAAGATATAACCCAAGATGTGTGATGAGAGAGAAGAGAGAGATGGTGAAACAGATATACTAACATAAAGAATATTGCACTGCCTGAAGTTTTATGAAAAAATTTGACATGTTCAAGTTGCAAATGCCATTGTATCTATTAGCTAGGGACAGCACAAGAAGAAACAGCTGGGAGCTTGCACAGTCTGCAGAAAGCAAACCACAAAGACTCACTGCTAAATACTGGGGTCCAAGAGTATTTAGACCAGCAAGGTTTCCCCACACAGATGCTGCGCTGATTTGCTGCATCTGCTGCTGGAGCTGCTGGGCCATTCTCTTCTGTTCCTTGTCCTTCTGCGTATCAGCAAATTTTACCACCATAGGAGATGAGCAACCCTATGAAAACACCAAAGCCAAAGGGTCAAATTCCTCCTTCTGCATGAGGAAAAAAAATCCTCCTTTGTAGTGACAAACAGGATGCATTCTAATTTCATTCACTGCCAAATGACTCTCTTCCTGATAGACACAAGTGGCAAAAGACAAATTTAAAAGGGCTACTTCTAGTACGTTAATTTCAAAGAGAGCATTATTTTTTTTTCATTTAAGATGTTTAGCCTGCTTAACCTTTATGGCAATCAGATGCTGAACATGCTGCAGAGCTTTGATGGCCAACTGTCCTAGTACTCTCAGGCTAAGGAACTTTCCCTTTTCAGTCATCTGCTCCCTACCTCCATGGTCTGTGCTTGGTGCATTGCCTTGATAGCCGTCTGTGCCATGGCTCTTGTTGTAAAAGTCACAAATGCACAACCTGGTAAGAGAAGTGTCAATAACTCATTCATTCATTTGCTTATTAATTAGCTGATAGACATTTACTGAGCACCTATTATGTGCCAAGTACTATGCTAGCAATACAGATATGGTTCGTGCCTTCAGGGGGCTTAAGATCTAGTGGAAGAGACAGACACATCATAATAGTGCTACGTGCTTTCATGAATAACCTGGGAAGCACAACAGGAATGAAAGAACTCGATAAAGGGATAAAGGAGGAATCATAATCCTCTAGTTCCTCTTGAGAAGAAAGTGTTCCACTTTGGCATTAAGGACCTCTCCAAGCACAAAAAGAGAAAATTTTAACACATGAAACTATAGTGCAGAATGTAGACTCCTTAGGGGGCTGGGACAATTCTAAAGGAATCAACTGGTAGGAGGAGCCATGATGGGTCCTAGACGTATAACACCAAGCCCAACCTCTCCATCAAGACAAGGCCATGTTGGGTAGGGATCATTGGTTTCCACTGGTCCAACTAAAAGAGACTCCAAATTTAAGTATCTTTAAAAGCTAGAAATATACCTACCTCGGCTCAGTCCATCAGGTCCCCGTAATATCCGGCATTCTTCAATCTGTCCAAATGAAGAGAACATGACTCGGATGTCATTTTCAGTGCACTTCTTGGAAATCATACCAATAAACAGCTTCCTGTCTTCCACTGCTAAGAGAGTAAAACACGAAAGGCTTGAACATTATAACTACAAGACGTAGTGCAGCACAGACTCTGGGGTCAGACTGTCCATACTTGAATCCTGGCTCTATGCCTACATATCATATTACTTGGATTCTAAGATAAGCATTTTTTCATCATTTAGCACCTCCTCTTATATTCAACTGTACCTTAAAATTTAAACTGGAAGCATTTAGATGACATAGTTTTGTGATCTTGTCAAAGTTACTTAGCCATTCCATGACTGGCACCTGATTAATAGGGATAATGACTTTCATCTCAAAGGTAGCTAGTTATAGGGGTGCCTGGGTGGCTCAGTGCCAAAGCCTCTGCCTTCAGCTCAGGTCATGATCCCAGGGTCCTGGAATCCAGCCCTGCATTGGGCTCTCTGCTCAGCAGGGGGCCTGCTTCCCCTTCTCTCTCTGCCTGCCTCTCTGCCTACTTGTGATCTCTGTCAAATAAATACTAAAATCTTTAAAAAAAAAAAAAAATCAGAGGCAGCTGTAAGTTTTAAATGCAAAGCACTCAGCATCTTGTGCAGCACTTGTGATGTTTGTTCTTACTAGCAGTACTACTTTACCAAAGGACAAGTTTTCACACTGACCTGATATGACAAGAGAAACACAATACACATTTCAGTGAGTGTAATTGTTATTTTTCTTTTTCTGATTCATCTCTTAAGGACTAAGTTCTCCTTAGCCCTTTCTGTCCATAAGAAATTATATTGATCAAAGACATCCCATTTTACTCTAAAATGTTTTTTTTTTTTGAAGATTTATTTATTCATTTGACAGAGAGAGAGATCACGAACAGGCAGAGAGGCAGGCAGAGCGGGGGGGAGGAAGCAGGCTCCCCGCCGAGCAGAGAGCCCGATGCGAGGCTCGATCCCAGGACCCCGAGATCACGACCTGAGCTGAAGGCAGAGGCCTTAACCCACTGAGCCACCCAGGTGCCCCACTCTAAAATGTTCTTATACCGTTTACCTATGAACTCTATCTCATTATTTACCATATTTAAGGGGAAAAAAAAACCAATTTATTATTATTGTTTTTAAAGATTTTATTTAGGGGCACCTGGGTGGCTCAGTCGGTTAAGCATTTGCCTTCAACTCAGGTCATGATCCTGGAGTCCTGAGATCAAGCCCCAGGTTGGGTTCCCTGGTCAGCAAAGAGTATGCTTCTCCCTCTCCCTCTGTCTCTCCCCCTGCTCGTTCTGTTTCTCTCACTCTCTTACATGAATGAAATCTTTAAAAAAAGATAAATATTTAAGAGAGGGAGAAAGTGAGTGCAAATAAGAACAGAGATAGAAGAAAATGAAAACACTAACTCAAAAAGCTGCACACCCAGGGCAACTGGCTGGCTGAGTCAGTGGAACGTGCGACTCTCCATCATGGGGTTGTGAGTTCGAGTCCCCCACTGGTTGTAGAGATTATGTAAAAATAAAATCTTACAAAAAAAAAAAAAAGCTGTATACCCATGTTCACTGCAGCATTATTTTCAAGAGCCAAGAAATGGAAATGTGTCTATCAACAGATGAATGGATCAAGAAAATGTGTGTACACACATACATACACTGCAGATATTATTCAGCCATAAAAAAGCATGGAATCTTGTCATTTGTGACAACATGGATGGATCCTGAGGGCATTATGCTAAGTGAAATAAGTCAGAGAAAGATACTGTATGCTCTCACGTGTAAGTAAAACCTTAAAAAACAAAACAAAACACACACACACACACACACACACCCCTGAGGTTCACAGATACACAGAACAGGACTAGTGGTTGCCAAAGGTCGGGCATAAGGGACTGGGGAAAAAGGGCAAAATGGATCAAAAGGTACAAACTTCCCATTATAAAATAATTTAGCACAGTCGCTAGTTAACAGTACTGTATTGTATATTTAAAAGTTGCTTAGAAAGTAGATCTTAGGGGGCGCCTGGGTGGCTCAGTGGGTTAAGCCGCTGCCTTCGGCTCAGGTCATGATCTCAGGGTCCTGGGATCGAGTCCCGCATCGGGCTCTCTGCTCGGCAGGGAGCCTGCTTCCCTCTCTCTCTCTCTATGCCTGCCTCTCCATCTACTTGTAATTTCTCTCTGTCAAATAAATAAATAAAATCTTTAAAAAAAAAAAAAAAAAGAAAGTAGATCTTAAAAATTCTTATAAAAAAACAAAAAACAAAAAACAAACATTTTTAGAACTTTGTATGGTGACAGATACTGACCAGACTTACCATGGGAGATCATTTCTAATATAAACAAGGACTGAATCATTATGCTGCACACATTTTGTCACTTAGATGTCAGTTAAAAAAAACAAAAACAAATGACTGCTTAAAGCAAATACAATCCAGATGCCATCAGAACGAATAGTAAACTAGAAAAAATCTAATCAGGGGAGGGCTTTACACAACTGCTTACCATTGTTCTTCTCACTGTCGGCAGGCTTCATCTGTATAGGGTGGTGCATCTAAAAAGGAAAGCACATACATATCATCACTGTACACACTGAAGGCACAGAAACATAAATGAGGACTCTAAAAGCAATACTGAAACTAGAGCCTTAAGAATCTTCTCTGGCCTTATATCTGTTTCATGATTTCTTCCCAAAATATCAAAATAGACAGAATGAGAATCAAGAAGTGAAATTCTCTTGGCTAAAAGAGAACTAAACCACTTTCAGCCTATCTTCTTTGAAATGTTCCCTTTATGTTCTCCTCTGTATCAATGACTCTGGCAGTCAGTCACCTTTTCCTCAAAATGGTTTTTCAGTATGTGCCTGACATGGGTAAGTATGTTCCATATGTCAAAACCTCCACAGTTCCACTTACTGGTAGGAGAATTCTTACCCCTGGGAGGACCTTCATGTTGTGAAGAGCATTCTGCGCTTCTAATGCAGCTTTGCGGGTGTAAAATGTAACAAAACAGCACCCTGAAATAAATAAAATTTCAACAAATCACCTTCAAAAGCAGGCAATTCCTGGAATACTCCCTCCTCCATGGATATACTGGGACTTCAAAGAGAAAGCTAGGTTTATTAATATTAGCAACCCCCATCCCAACTGCTTCCAAGAGAGAGAAGGGGCAGAGTGAGAGAAACAGAAAAACCCTTACATTACTCTCTGTGCATTTTCTTTATTGTTACAGTCTGTGAGTTCTACTAAAATTCTTTAGCTGCTCCTCTAACTTCTCTGGGAAAAACAACTTCCCTTACCAATGCCATAGTACCATGTCATCTAACCCACCCTACTTGGAGCACCAGGTAAGTGTGCTGGGCAAGACATGCAGCAACAAACAAAGAGATGGGGCCCTGCATTCCTGTGACTTGTAGTCCACCAGGAACGCATTCTTTCTCAGAATAAATCCCTCCTTAGATTGTAGCCAATTTCTACCATATGCCTCAAACATAATGATCATTTATTAAGTTATAAAATGACTAAAGAGCAAGAAACTCTTAATATCCTTTTTTGGACCCTTGGTTTTAATCAAATATAATTAAGCTTCTAACAGCACATGGCCCTGAGGAGATCTGCAAATTTTGTGCTTTGTATCTGTATTAGGGACAGGAAGGGAGAAGTGCGTCTTCTAAATATGGGCTCCGAGTCCCATGACACACAATACTGATTCCTTTCAAAATCACTGCAATTAAGATGCTAAATCACTGCATGTTATATTACCAGTCATTTTCAGAAACTACAATTCTTTATATTTTTTGTTAACTATGCCACAAAAAAAAAATAATGTCTCTGCTCCTAGGTCCTGTTACTAAGCTGGCTTCAAACATAGCAATCCTGCTTGCTCCCATCTGCACTGCAGAACAACATCCCCAGAGTATTATTCTGAAATCGGTTATTTGGAAGGAATACTGTAGGTGCATGTACAGGGCAAAGCTAATGGCTTTTCTACCATTGCTTTCCTAAAGTTTCCACTCTGGTAGGTATTTCGGCAAGTAGCTCCGTCTTTTTTCCATTCATCATGTAAGCTACAACAAACAGGTTACCTAACAGGTTACCAAACAGGTTACCGTCCTGGTTGCTAAGCCATCCTGCAAGGCCTCTGTAACACTAACAGAAATCCACAGGTATGGTGTAGACAGTCTTTTTCTTCCAGCTTAGTCTAGCCAAAACACCAAAGAAAACCTTACGCAGTTATTTATTTCAACTTTTCATTCCATTCCCAAGATTAAGAGACACTCACATTAAAAAAAGAGAGAGAGAGAGACACACACACACACACTCACGAGTCTGTCTCTTGAATTCAGAGCTCTCACAAAGGACCACCTACAATCCAATTTACAAATTATCTTCATGACATCACCTTAACTTTTTATTTTTATGCCATTAAATGTGTTTGGTCTGGAAAATGTAACTACTATAGAAGGACATATTTTCCCCCCTTTAGAATATGAACAGAGGAGCATTCTGGCAACGAGTGACAGCACACACAAGACAGAAACTACCTATAAAACCCAAAGCCCTTACCTTTGCTCTGAGGAGGGTTTTGGCTCCTATCCCTTAGGACATTGATTTCATAGACAGCACCATACTGTTCAAAGAGTTCCCTCAAATCCTTCTCAGACCAGGTCCTTGGAACCTGGCCCACAAACATCTTGATAGCATCAAGATCCGGTTGGTCTGGGTGGTCCAGGGTGCCGTTCATTTTCTTTGAGCTGCATAAAACAAAATACAGCTTCTTTTACATATTCAGGGTGCTCTCCAGGGGGATGGTTACTTTTCTTTAAACATCTCAACTACTTTCTGAAAAAGTAGGGGGAAAGAATTCTACTCCTTTTTACTATTGCCATTCAATATACCAGAGTTCCCCCATCCTCACCTTCACCCATGGCCATGCCTTCCATTAGATCCCAAACTGAAGTCACATTCTGATTAGGAAATCTGGGTTTTAACTAAGGAACTAAGCAGCACTCATTCCCTGTCTAGCATAAGAATTCTCAGAACTTAAGAGGTAAAGTTTGTATGCAAGTTTTCATTGTTTTGAAGCACAGTTAAGAAAACTTTTTAAAATATACGTAAAAATCAGAAAGGACTATTGATGAGGGGTAAGATTCAGGACTCCCAATGTATACAATGACAGGTACAAGTTTTCTTTCAGTAGATTTTGGAAGAGAAGCACTTATTTCCAAGGCCTGAGCTAAGTAAAGAGTGGAACAATGTTGGCCTGGGGCGTCTGGCTCAGACAGTAGACCATGTGACTCTAGATCTCAGGGCTGTGAGTTTGAGGCCCACCCAATGGGGGAGGGGAGTAGGAAGAGGTAGGAAGGCAAGAAAAGCTTTGCCTTTTAGACTGTCACACTCCTATCACATCAAACTTGTAATGCTCCTACTAAATACCTTCATTTTTATCCCTCCACTGCCAAGAACCTAGGGAGAGTCCTTCCTGGACTACAAATATTTCCAGAATGCATCAAAGTCCTTCTCCTACCACTGACCAAGACCTTACTCTTAGCATTCATCTCAACCACTAACAACTTAAATTCCAAATAGCCAGCATGGTTAACTATTCTGTTAGTGTGCGCGCTTAATCCAGAAATCGCTTCATCATATTCAAATTTGCCATGTCCTAATATCAACATGAAATAAAACACTAGTTTTCTAGCAAAACAATAGCTTTTCCACCACTGCTATCTTCTTCTTTTTTAAAATTTACTTGAGAAAGAGAGAGAGAGAGAAAGAGCATGAGACTTGGCAAGGTTAGAGGAAGAAGCAGACTCCCCACTGAGCAGGGAGCCCAATGTGGGACTGGATCCCTGCAAGGCGCCAGCTCTTGCTTTGTCCTCAGCCAGCCTCCTGCTCCCTCATCACCATGACCCCGGCTGAAGACAGTTGCTTAACCAACTGAGCCACCCAGGTGCCCTCCCACCACTGTCTTCTGAACACTATCTGAAATCCCTGAAAAGGGTGAATCTCTGCAGGTAGTTCAACCTCTGTATTTTAATTCCTGTATTTCTTTAAAAAGATTTAACTGATAGAGGGAGTAAGCATACTACAAGCACTTCCACAAGTGCTGGGGGAGGGGCAGAGGAAGCAGGGGAGAAATTCGAGCATACTGTCCACTGCAGCCCCAGGGCTCTATCCCATTACCCTGAGATCATGACCTGACTGGAAATCAAGAGTCAGATGCTTAATGACTGAACCACCCAGGAGCCCTGTTAATTCCTAAATCTCTTATAACTGAAAACCCACAGGGGCTATTTACACACCACCTTGACTGAATCTAGTACTAAATATCAAAAGTCTAAGACAAATGGCATATATAGAGCAACTCTTATCACGATGTCTGTGAAGGTTTCCCATACTTTCAGGTTAGCTTCGTCAGGACTTACAGAGTACTAAATTTCCACCTTCATTACAATATTCCCACCTTTTAGCATCATCTGGTGTATCTGCCTCTCCGAACTAGACTGACAGTTCCTTGAAGGCAGAAAGTGTTTTACTGCAATTCATTCTTGCAGCCACCCCTGGCATAGCACCTAGTTCAAAGAAGTACTCAGATGTGCCATGGGAGCAATTTCGTGTTCTCAATAACTCCCCAATGAATTTAAGCAACTAATCCTGATAAAAATGAATGTTGTGCACAAAGAGGGCTCACAAATTAAAGAGCAACTAGTATCGCCTGTGATTATTTGATTCTCGCAGGATCAATACTCTTTTTTGCCCAAGTGTTTTGAAATGCACTGTTTTACTGGCTTTCCTTTACTAATTCAAAACTGTGTGAGGCAAGTTTTTGTAAAAATATACTTGTAGTTGCTTTTAGAAGCTTAATCACAATATTCTAACAGAATTCATGCTACTATGATTTAAAAAAAGGTCCCATGACTAATGAAACAATGGTGGTCGCTCCCTACAATTTGCCTCCAACAAGTTCAATTACCAGCTTTAATATGATTTTATTAAAATGCTGCCAGTCTTTAACCATATTTCTGTTCTAAGGGAGGGTTAACTGAGAACCCAAATGGTGCTCAGAATATGCTTTGATGATAGCGATGTTGACACAATTTTTGAAAAGAGATGGAGGTTTATCAATTCATAATTACACTGGAGGCAACACCTCTGTCTGTCCCTTTCTTCTGCATTTGTGTGCCATTTCTAAATTTTCTACACCACAGTTTAGTGCCAAAGCATAAGCAGAGTCAATATATATGAATTATGGTTTATCCAAAAGTATAGTAGAGACTTGGCATTCTAGATAAATGCCCTCCCTTTCTCTCTTTACTCTCCAAATCCTTCTCCATTTCTTCATGTCCACCCACTCCATGTACCACTCTCCCCCCCACCCCCCGTGTGTACCCTTTCATTAGCTGGAAGAATCCCCTAGACCAGTGAGTGCTATTCAAAGTGCCCAAGGACCAGGGGAAATCTTCACACTTAACGCTTTAGAAACTTTTACAGCAATTGAGCTAAGTAATTTTATATATATTCAATGTAGTGATAATAAAAAGATACAAAATGCTGGGGCACCTGGGTGGCTCAGTGAGTTAAAGCCTCTGCCTTGGGCGCAGGTCATGATCCCAGGGTCTTGGGATTGAGCCGCAGTGGGCTCTCTGTTCAGCAGGGAGCCTGCTTCCTCCTCTCTGCCTGCCTCTCTGTCTATTTGTGATCTCTGTCAAATACATAAAATCTTAAAAATAAATAAATAAATAGGGTACAAAATGCAAGCTTGCACCTTATTAGCTTGTTTTTCTACTGAACTGCTTTGGTTGTGGTTTATAAGTTGGGTGGTAGCAGGCATAGAACACTGTCCTCCACCAATCTGAGAAACACTTCTAGTGCATAGCAAATTAGGCCGGGTTGAAGATGCCGTGGCCATCAGGTAACTAGAGTTTTTGCACGGACTTATTCCTTCCTCTAACAAATACTGGGCACTTAGTTATATAAGCCAGACACTGTGTGAAATGTGGTATATATTGATGAGTAAGGAAAATGTGGGTAATCAACTGTTATTGTGTCAAAGAACAATGTCCTATCCTCCACCTTCCACACATAGCTCCAGTATGCATGTTGTCCTTAGTTAAAAGTCACCATTGCACAAAAAAGTCACCTGGGGACAAGATTCTCAGTGTGATATGGCAAGGAGCCCACAACACCCACATATGGCATTTAGTCTGTATGTCACTAAAAACACTTCCAAATGTGTGCCTTACCTCCCCATTGATGGACAGCTCTTCTGAGTCAGTGGTCATCAATTACTGGTATTTATTATGCATATTCAAGAACCATGAATTCAGCCCTCTGGAGAAATATCTATCCTGTCCCCATCACTCCTAAGAGGCAAGTCTATGGAAACTCTTATCCTTTGCGAAAAGTACTGACCTGAGAGCAGAATGGATGAGAGGAAAAGCGGGGCCCGTAGCAGTGAGGTAAGTAGGGAGAGGAGGCAGCAAGGTTTTAAAGGACAGGCACAGCACCAACCCAGCTCTTTTTACGTTTCTGTTCCTGGCAGCAACTGGCAAATCATTAAGAATGAGAAATTAGGGGCGCCTGGATGGCTCAGTGGGTTAAAGCCTCTGCTTTCGGCTCAGGTCATGATCCCAGGGTCCTGGGATCGAGCCCCACATCGGGCTCTCTGCTCAGCAGGGAGCCTGCTTCCTCCTCTCTCTCTGTCTGCCTCTCTGCCTACTTGTGATCTCTGTCTGTCAAATAAATAAATAAATCTTTAAAAAAAAAAAAAAAAAGAATGAGAAATCATGAAAAATCATAACCAGAGGCTGCCCTGTCCACCCTGATTCTTGATGGAACACGCCATAGGAAAAGAGCGAAACAATTTGGAAGAGACAGGAGAGAGAAAACAAAGAGTTTTATTTCTAAAAGTACACATTTGTTCAGAATTCTTGAACCCTCTCTTCTCTTTCTCCTATCGCTCTCTCAAAACTTTCTGGCCCTAGGCCCAGCTGAGAAGCAGAGTTGATGTTCTGTCTCCCTCTCCTATTCCTTGGCCCCCGCTAACTAGACCAGTGGGTGGATCTTAACCCAGCAAATTCATCTACTGGCTAGCCAGAAATCTAAGACCTATTCCTAAAACAAAAGGACAGGACAATCAAGTTCCTTACGGCTACACAGAGCAAGTCAACAGGACTGGCCAATGGCTACTGCATAGGACAGCAGAGGCAGAGAACATTTTTATCATCACAGAAAATTCTATGGCACAGAACACTGCTCTAAAGAATCTGGAACTGGTTAACAGAAATAGGCAGTGGTGAAGTCAGAAGTGGGAAAGCTGCAACTAGAGAAAAGTCTAAGTTGACAAGATAAAAGGGCATTGGCAAGAGATAACAGAGGTCACGCTACACATCTATGAAGGTTGAAAACATGATGCCAAGTAAAAGAAGCCAATCACCAATGGCTACATATTGTGCGATTTCTTTTATGTGAAACTGTCAGAAGAGACCAACCTGTAAAAACAGAAAGCAGGTTAGTAGGTGCCTAGGAATGGGAACTGGGCGGGGGGAGGATGACTGCTAATGGTTACAGGATTTCTTCTTAGGGTGATAAAAGTTTTCTCCAATTAGTGGTGACAAACTGCACAACTTTGTAGATATATTAAAAGTCACTGAATTGGGGCACCTGGATGGCTCAGGGGGTTAAAGCCTCTGCCTTCCGCTCAGATCCCAGGGTCCAGGAATGGAGCCCTGCATGGGGCTCTTTGCTCAGCAGGGAGCCTGCTCCCCACCCCCTTCTCTGCCTGCTTCTCTGCCTACTTGTGATCGCTGTCTGTCAAATAAATAAATAAAATCTTTTTTTAAAAAAAAGTCATTGAATTGTGCACTTTTTAAAGGGTAAGTAAATTTGGGGGCACCTGGGTGGCTCAGTGGGTTAAAGCCTCTGCCTTCGGCTCACGTCATGATCCCAGGGTCCTGGGATCAGGACCCACACTGGGCTCTCTGCTCTGTGGGGAGTCTGCTTCCTCCTCTCTCTCTGCCTGTCTCTCTGCCTACTTGTGATCTCTGTCAAATAATAAAATATTTTTAAAAAATAAAATAAAAGGGTAAATTTTATGCTGTCTGAATTATATCTTCATCTGAGAGAGAGACACATACAGGCAGAACAAGAGTAGTAGAAAACAGGCTGGAAGGGCAGTGGCAAGGCAAAGCCATGCTGCACCCACAGATATGAGGTGGGTGAAAAGCAGAAGTAGCAGCACATGCAGAGAGCAGAACATGTGTCCAGGGTCAGAAATATGGGAGTTTCCAGGTCTTCCAGCTGTGGAGTTCCTGATTACATTACAATCCGGTCCACGTGTGTCCTTACAAAAAAAAAAACACTTTAATATATGAATATATGCTAGCTCTAGTGAGTATCTGTTCCTTGCAGCCAAACAGGCTGACAAATACTAACTTTCTATCTGTTTAAAAACAATATCCTTAGGGGGAAAGAAATGGGGAGAGGGGATTAATAAATACAAATTGCCAGTTATAAAATAAATCATGGGGATGTGATGTACAGCATGGGAATACAGTAAATAAACTATTAACTCCATTGGGGTGCCTGGATGGCTCAGTTGGTTGAGCATCTGCCTTCAGCTCAGGTCATGATCCCAGGGTCCCAGGACCAAGCCCCATGTCCGGCTCCCTTCTCATTAGGGAGCCTGCTTTCCCCTCTCCTACTCCCCCTGCTTGTGTTCTGTCAAATGAATAAAATAAAATGTTAAAAAAGAAAAAACAGAAACTATTAACTCTGTAAAGTGACAGATAGTAACTAAACAGTCATAACCATTTCACAATACAAATGTCAAATCATTGCGCATTGTACACCTGAAACTAAATAATATTGTATGTCAGTTATACTTCAATAAATTTTTAAAAAATCATTTCCAAAACCTTTCACTACTCACTTTTTTTCTCTCCCCCCTTCTCACTACCTGTTGACCTCCATTTGTTCACTACAGAAAGAGAAAAATTTCAGATACTTACCAACCCTTCCACCTCCCCAAGGGGCATAAATATTTGCTGCTTCTTGATCTTCAGCCACCCACCTACCCATAACAAGTCCCTCTCCGTGCTGTGGAAACTGCCCAGAAGAACATGAAAATGAAAAGGACCCGGAAACACTGGCCTCAATTACTTACCAGCTGTTCTCTAGTGTGAACAAGACAAAAAGCATGTATGCTAGAAGGAAGAATTTCCATTTTGATAAAGGGAAATCATCCTGTTAGTTGGGGTGTTAGGTACTAGAAAAAGTTAATAATAAAGATTTTGCTCAGGCTAACAATCTGCTTGGGAAGGTTTTTAGCCTTCACAGTATCAGAGATAAAACATCTGGAGACTTTCAGTAACTACCTTTAATTATTAAAAAAAAAAAAAAAAAAAAAACCTCATAGGGTTTATCATTCATTCAACTGTATTTCCCAAGTTCCTACTATGTAAGAGACATTACACACAAGACGGTGCTATAAAAGGAGACTGAGCAATACTGCCCTGAAGGCAATGGCACTGGACAATTGAAAGGACTCAACTACAATGCCCTACAAATATTTTCGCAGATATATAAAAGTTCTGTGAAACGAAGTGGCTGGATGGTTTTGTTTTGTTTGGGGGAGGAGGGCGGGGGTTAAGCTGAATGGACAGAAGGGCTGGAAACACTGCGTTATAGTACGGCATGAGGAGGACGTGGTAAGGACTAAGAAAAAAGGAAGAGAGCGAGACAGCATTAGAAAGGTAGAAAAGGACTTGAGAAAGGGGAGAGGACACAAACATTTTAAAAAATTAGAAAAAAGAGAAAACACTAGAAAATCAATGAGAATAAACAGACTGGAGAGACCCAGTGAAGAGCTTTTCATGTAATACTGATAGACTTAGACTTTATTCCAAGATTTTTAAACAAGGAAGTGATCAGATTGGTCTTTTAAAAGACACCTGGCAGGGGCGGCTGGGTGGCTCAGTTGTTTAAGCATCTGACTTAGACTCAGGTCATGATCCCAGGGTCCCGGTACAGAACCCCATGTTGGGCTCTGCTCAGTGGAGAGACTGCTTCTCCCTCTCCCTCTGCCTGCTGCTCCCACTGCTTGTGCTCTGTCAAGTAAAGAAAATCTTTAAACAAACAAACGAACAACTGGCAATACAGAGGATGAAATAGAATGGGAAATAATACAGAGATTTCCACACAAACTAGCTCCTAAGATTAGGGCCCAGTCTCGGCAAAGCTGAAAAATTTGGAGGCAGGATTCCCTATAACTTGGAGATCCCTTGATGAAAAAGATGAAGAAAAAGGAAGTAGTTTCTGATCACTCTTGGGTTCTAGTAAAATCTGGGAAAGTGTTTTTGCATGGGAAGCTCAGGAGACATTTGAGGGATAAACACGGAGATCTGAGAATCAAAGTAGTACACTGATACCCCTTATGCTAAGGGAAAGCCAAGAGAAAAGGGCCCGAGCTACAACTCCTAAACAATACCCATCTCCTAGGGTACAAGCAAAGTAAGAGGAACCAGGGAAGCTGAAGAGTGGTCAGAGCAGATCAAGGACATGGTTAAAAATAAGAACAGGAACTACAGTTCAGGTCCCCCAACCCCTGCACACCTCTTTTCTCTTTTGTTGTAAAGAAATTCTGGAATACATTGTTAGATTACATTCCCAGGCAAAAATCACTTGAAAGAGAAAACCACTGATGTCAAGTCTCCTGCTAAAGAGTATCAATTAAAAGAAGGGCTGAGAATCCAACAAAAAAGTGGAAAACACACCATTCAAGAACTTCCTTCCTCTCAACTCTGTGGTGTTTGGGCATATAGTACCCATGAGAGTGGGCCCGAGGCCTTGCAGTAATGAGAGGAGCTGGGCTCACGGATACCTGGTTCAATGACACCTGAGGCAGCCTGGTCTAGGAGGCAAAAATAAGAAGAGGGTTATCATTAAACTTGATTTTAAGTCCAAGGCTGACACCAACTGTCCTCAGGCATGTCAGTTATAGCCTCTGTCAACTGGGTTTTTCTTCTTTACTATAAAATGGGCAATAGCTTGTGCCCAATTAACTTCCTGCAGCTTCTGTAGGATGGAGGATTAAATAAATGCAAACGCACTTGGGGAAAAAACGATGTGATGGTGTCCTCCCCCATCACCATTAACAGGATATGCTGCATGCAGTCCAATGGCTCTCAAACCTCAGTGTCCATGAAAACTACATGGGACATTGCTAAAATACAGATTCTGGGGTCCTATTCTAAGCATAAGAATATGTAGGCATGGGTCCAGGGATCAGCATTTTTACATTCCAGGTAACTTTCATGTAGTGATCTGTGATCCAGATTTCATGGGATACTGAGTTAGTCTAACCTCGTGAAAGATGAGAAATCAGGTTGAGGAAAAATGCTGTATCTAAGGACCAAAGGCAATGCCAAAGCAGAGAGAGATACTGTTAACAATGACAGACAATTTGAGCCACAAATCCTATTTCTAAAAAGACATATCTGGTACATGGGAGTACTTCTATTATGTATTAAGTCTTTAGGATGACATTCATTGTGATTTCACCTGTTATGTGCAGCTAAAATAAAATTTTAGCAGTAAAGAACTTTCATAAAAGGACATCTAAATTACCATTATTTTGGACACTACAGAGAAGGCACAGCATCCATTTCAAAGGAGCAAACCAGTACCTTTGAGGTCCCCCAAACTATATCACAAAGGACTGTTCAGAATCTATTACCCACACCTGTTACATGTAATCCCAAGGTAAACTGATTTCCAATGGAGGCCTCTTCTCAAGGCCTTACATTACTACTGTTATCTAGGACCAATCTACCACTTAATATTCTTGGCTTTGAATTAACCTAAGGCTCAAGGTACTTGAGGTTTCAAGGTACTCTGAAGCCTGGTTAAAGTAACTGAAATCAGCAGTTAGAAATGGGTTCTTCTATACCAAGTGCTGCACTCAGGTTTCCCAAAGCCACAGCTCAGGCCAGGTTAGCAATTTAGCCGCATACAACGGCAGTGTCACTTCCTGAACAATACTGCACACTGATTAGTTTCTCGCTCCCATGCTGAAGATCTGGGCAAACTGCCAATCAAGACTGATCCAGCTTTGCTTTTCTGGGGGGGTGGGGGGTGTCCATCTGACATCCCTGAAATCATGTACTGTGTTGCATTTTCAGTTAGACTAGGAAAATAATCAGAGCCCAGGATTATAGTTTAGATGCCAATACAGCATTCTGCATACACTCTGGTAGCCAGTCTCTTCTGTAATCTAAGAATTTGATATAAATAACTTCCCAAAAGATTATTTGAAATTGCATATCCAACGCAAAGCAGTAAAGCTAAGGTTAAAAAAAAAAAATACTTTGGAATCTATCATATGGGAAAACACTACAGCTTGAAGGAGCCAACACACTTGAGTTGATGTAGCTGCTCATATATCAAACGCACCCTTTTGTAGAGAACTTAGTTACAGCCCCAAGGAAATCAGCAGTAATGAAACAGAACCAGACTACAATAGAAAATAATAGTAGTGTGGACTTTGGCTTCCTCACCCAATTTTTTCTTCCCTCTTTCAGGGAAAGGGACTAGTTTCATCAAATAACAAAAAAAAATTGCCCAGTTCCTCTGCTTATGATAAAAATTAGACAACAAAAATACTTACACAGGACTGGAATTCAAAGAGCAATGATCCACCATCATTTCTGGAAGGAAATCCAACTTAAACGCAGCCATCACCTCACTCTCCCCTTCAGAAGCCAATGATATTAACTTGCTGCACTTGTCTGATCCACAAATACACACAGCTTTAGCTTCCTGGGCCCCACAAAAAACACAAAGTGGAAACAGGAGCTCAGGGAAACCAGCAATAAGTGCCACAGAAACAGGCAGGACTGGGGAGGGGAAAGGGAGTATTGGATTAAAGGGGGGATGTGAGCATGTGAAGGGAGGCTCAGCCCGGCACACAATGAAAGTGCTGATGCGCCAGGCTGGGTTTGTGTGATTTTCCCTGGCGAAGCAGTACTAAGTGCACTGTCAGATAAATAGAGTGTCAGATCCATGAAGATAGCAGCAGCTAACAGAGCAGAAGAAACACAAACTTGTTTCACATCCTCCAAACTCCTTTCCACGAATCAGGTTTTGAGGGGCCCCAAACCCTAAAACTACCTGAAGCAAAAAAAAAAAACCCAACCTACCTGAAGCAAAAAAAAAAACAAAACAAAACAAAACAAAAAACCCAAAAAGGGAAAACAGCCTAGGGTAAAAAAAAAAAAGAAAAAAGAAAGAAAGAAAAGAAAAAAGTTCACCTCATGTGGTCTGAAAATATTTTTGGAAAGGAAAATTGGGTTGTTGGCCTAGCTTCCATGTGCCAAAGACAGCAATGAGCAGAGTGCCGGGTCCAAACTAACCTCAGCACTGTCACATAAGGGATGGTTCAGACGGTCAGAAGCAGGCCAGAGGCAAGGTGCTAAAGAACTGGTCACCAAAAACTCAAGGGCTCACTACTACTGCACTGGACCAACCCCGACTTCTCAATGGTGTGTTGAGAACAAAGTGTGCTCCCTAATGGGTCCTCATCAGAGTTAAGGACTTTTAAAAAATTCCTGCTTCAATGACCTTCATTAGATGGGATAGGCAAAACTTTATCCTGAATCTTATTTTTACCAGAGTATTTAATAAGCGAAAATACAAATGAAAAGTAGTATCTGACCTTTTGACAGAGTACTAGGAAACAATGTCTTTTCTGTTGTGTGACCTTTCTAAAGAAACAAAAACCACCAGAGTGATGATAATGAGAAAAGCAGGGCCCACTAGAAGCAAAAAGTCAACCATGTAAAGGAAGGACCGAGTAATGTAAACTCTCTACATTCTCCGTCCTCTTTAAACTGATGCTAAAACCAAGATTAATGAACACACACATAAAAATTCTATTATGGGTGAGCAGTAGAAATGGATATACTTAGCAGTCAAGGCAGATGTGGTGCTCCCGTTCTCAATTTAGCTTCCCATCCTCCAAACAACAAATGGTGGCATTTCAGTATTTAGGCAGTGACTCTAAAACTCTATCTCTGAAGGCTCCCACACTGCGCAGGCCTTCTTTCCATTTTTATCATTAGGATTGCCTTACCTCAAAGATTTCACTTCACTCAAGCTCAGTTCACAACACAGGGAATTTTGAAAAAAGGAAGTTATGTTCAGCCTGTAAAGAGGTAAACAAATGAACTCCTAAACGTATAGCGTTACTTAAAAACAAAAACAACGAAAGGCAACATGTCATCGCATAGGCCTAAGTGCTGTAGCCTGGCTAACAGTGCTGGACCCCTGTCCGCATCTGACCACTGAAGGAGAAACTGTGTCTTCTAATAAACAGGCGTAACCATCCTAAAGTAAGAACTGAAACAGCAGCTAACCGCTCTTCTATTCTGTCAGAGACCCTGGCTCCTTTGACCCACTACTTTAGAGTCAGAAGCTGCAGGAGCTCTTCCACCTGCTGAAGGGGGATGCTGCCCCAGGCTGCAGTGAGAGGAGACTGCAACAGCACACAGCACGCAGTTCACCAAGTGCTGACCGCCAGGCAGGCAGAAGACAGTAACCCTAGCTGGGACTGGTTAAGTTACTGGTTCGGTTCGTCCTAGTTTCTCCTATGCACCCTGGAACTGATCACATGCTTTCTTCCTACAGAAAGCTTAGCAGAACAAAGAAGTTAACTATAAGTTCGTCAACAACCAAATTAGGGTTTTTAGTTTTTTTAGTTCAAGGGTTCCTTTAAAAAGGAAGGAATCAACAAATTTTAAAGAATCTCACTAGTGATTGTTATGCTTTTACTATTCACTAAAAATATATCTAGCTCCATCTCCATTTAAATCAGAATCACATGCATAAAAAGAGTATTTAATGTGGAAGACTTTACTGAGCAGCCAGGCACTGCTCAGCGTATGGGATATGCACTCCTTACAGTAATTTTTACCAAGCCAAAGGCTGGAAAGTATTGGTTTTAGAGTGATGTTTTAAAATCCATTTTATGATTTATAAGACAAGACTGCTCTAAAAACTTAAAAGATGGAAATGCTACTACATGAAGGACGGTGCTTCTCTTTAGGCAGGTCACAAGAGTCATCTCAGTATAATTAAATTCAACATGCTTGTGGGAAAAGCAAGCACGGATATTAATCACAAGTCACAATTTTAGAGAAAGATTAAAAAGTCAAATGATAAAAACAATTATTCAAATACAAAAATGCAGATGTTAGGGAAAATTAAAAAGCAGAATTAGCAATTACTCACAGAAAACTGCCCATAAGTTGTTTTTTAAATTTCTTAATCAGAAACACATTCCAGGCTTTTTCCACAAAGGATGCATTAGAAGTAAAGAGATGGCAGGAAAGGTTATAACCAAGGGTCCACTGCAGGAGGTTTTAATTTTCCCTCTCTTCCTTCTTACCATCTGTCCTCTCACTATAAATTTACATTCATGGTTTCCTCTTCTTTCCCTGATGGTCTGTGTTAGTTTTCTTTGCCTTGAATATTCTCTACTTCTTTTCTAGGGGCAACAATTCAAAAGCCCAATGTTGTGAGGGCAGGGGCAATCAGCCTGCTGTAACATTAAGAACCAGAATCATTAAAACTGATTGGTAGATAAGGGAAAGCCTCTGAAGAAGAGCACACACTGCATTTAGAACATCAGAATGGAATAAACAGTTTAAAAACTGGATTAGAAGAGAGAAATGCTAGAAGTCCCATCAGTTGTTCTGTCAGAAGAGTGAAAGAGCAAAGAAAAGCATAGTTGAGCAAAAAGGCCCAGGTGGCACATGCAATCATCAGGCTATCTTGACTAATAGAACCAGAGAGTTCAATGGCAAGTGACGGGACTTTATACTTCCACCCTAATAACCTAAGCGTGTTTTAAAGGGCAAAAATGTGAAGCCTGGTTATATGAGCATAGAGGAAATTAGAGCCTGCTGTCAAATTATAAAAGAGAACCTATGTCATTAAAAACCACCATCAGTCTATGTAAAGAAAAATGTAATGATCTAGGGAAAAGTCACGACACCTCAACAGTTAAATGGATTAGATATTTTGCCCCCAAAGCTTCTGTTAGATGACAGAAGGGATGTAGAAAAGAAGTAAGCAAATGATGCTACTTGAAAATAACCAAGCTGGGACGCCTGGGTTGCCCAGTGGGTTAAGCCTCTGCCTTTGGCTCAGGTCATGATCTCAGGGACCTGGGATCAAGCCTGCATCAGGCTCTCTGCTCAGCAGGGAGCCTGCTTCCTCCACTCACTCTGCCTGCCTCTCCATCTACTTCTGATCTCTGTCTGTCAAATAAATAAATAAAATCTTTAAAAAAAAAAAAAAAAGAAAAAGAAAGAAAGAAAGAAAATAACCAAGCAGACTAACTTAAAATTTAAGCTTAAAATTACCTTTACCAGCTTGAATTTACTAAAATATTGAGTATTTCTGGGGCACCTGTGTGGCTCAGTGAAGATTAAGCGTCTGACTCTTGGTTTCTGCTCAGGTCATTATCTCCAAGTCCTGGGACAGCCACATAGGGCTCTGCATTCAGCATGGAGTCTGCTTGAGATTCTCTCTCCCTCTCCCCTTGTTCTTTACCCACCCACCACCCACCACTGATGCTCTCTCTAAAATACATAAAATCTTTAAAAATCTTTCTTTTTAAAAAATTTTGTTTCTAATCTACAACTGCTGTGGGACAAAAAGCACCAAGTTCAGTCACTTTTGTATTCAAATTGATTTGACTATAGAATTACCATTTATGGTACCCTGAGAGGATATGACAAGGCTAAAGGTAGGAAATCTACCTATCACTTTTTTGAAATTTAATAAGTTTCCCACTTCCTCCCCCTATATAACCTTACTCACCGCTACCTCCTCCCCCAATCACTGTCAAAGATAAGGACTGGCAGAAAGATACTCTTCCGTGCTTAGTGCTGTCAGCAAAAGTATAAACTCAGAGCCTTCCTTGGACTTTCTCAAACTAACTCTGACCTAATGAACTGTCCTGTCATATGGTGACCACCTTTCAAATCAGGTCATATTTTTAGATCCCAAAATGTTTTGGAACTTTAGGGTAACTCTTAGTTGATAACAATATACTATGTAAGCTTAAACTTTATTTCAGCTCCAGCATCAATTATAAAATCAGTTATGTTGAACAAATTCTGGTTTCAGGAGGGTAGTATTTGTATGAAATCCACTAAGTTCTGTCCTCATTCTCATTCTCATTTACTCAGGGTCTTTCAGGCACGACACAGAATGGGAAAGGAAAGTTAGCTGAGTAGTTGCTGTGTGTAGAGTACTTGCTACACACACACACACACACACACACACTATTAGAACAAGGCAGCAGCTAATTCAAGTGGGAGATAAACTGCCTTGGGAAACAGCTAAGGAGAAAAAGTTGAGAAAGAGCAAGAAAATATTTCTAGCTTCCTAGGAACAGGAAATTACATCCCACAATGTAGGATAAAAGCCATCACCTTTCCGAATGCAATGTTTTCAAATTTGCACAACAGGCCTCATGCAAGAAGGTTAAAGAGATGACCACAGAGCACACTCATCCAACAGTTAGCCCATACCTGTGGCTTTACACCTCCCTTTCTGGACTATGTCTTCACTCTAAAAAACCAAGGAAAGAAAAATAAGTGGGCCATGACTATACTTCTCAGAATTCCAGACATGTAGCTTCTTTCCTAAGAAAAGCCCCCCTTTGTCACCATGGCTAAGAATTAAAACAAAAACAAAAAAAACCCAAAACCTCCCCCCTCCCATTTTTAAAACTACGTAATACCTTAAAATATAAATTGCATTTAATAACTCAAAGTTAACTTAAAAATACCATCAATGTAAAAAATGGGGAAATAAAAACACTAGAAGACTTAATACAGGCTTGACCCCAAATGTCACAATAAATAGCAACATAGTGATTACAACTTAAGAGGTTGAAATTCAGTACATTTAGGTCACCAAAAAAGTAATTTTTCCATCTGCTTTTGGATGAGAAACTACAACAAAGCCAAAGGCCTTATACTCTTTTAGCAATCAAAGATCATGTATTAATGTGGAAAGACCATGCTATTTCCCCAAAGCAACCTTCCTGAATAGGTAGGTGCCAGGCATAAAACTTTTCAGAGGCAACCAAGTTCCTGCCTGTGTAAATGCATCTCAGGGGCCCTAGGGCAGTGGTAAACCACTGAAACAAATAAACAAACAAACAAAAATCAGAAGATGGGAAGGTTAATTGAAGCTAAAAGCAAACAGAAGAACCACAAAACCAATTTGTTTTATTTTTAAACATTATCGAACAATCTTGCAAGCAAGATTGATTTTATAAAGCTGCCCAAATTCCTACAAACTTTCTTCTACACCCCCTGCCAGAGGGACAAAAAACAAACACAGAAGTAGGGTATTAACCACCCTACTACTCCCAAGTAACCAAAGACTTTTTAAAGGAAAATTCTCTCTCTCTCTCTCTCTCTCTCTCTCTCTCTCGCTCTCACACACACACACACACACACACACCCGGATCAGTACTACCTTCTTCCACACAGACCCTTGTTACTGGAAGGACAATGGGAAGCTTAATACACAAGAAGGTGTTTTCTCTTAAAGCTTTGCCTTTCCAATTTTGCTTTTCTTACATTTTGTTGCCTGGTCTGTAAGAAAACAGATGCTTTTAGGGGGAGAGGAAAACTGAGTGGAAACTAAAAGTTTTAGGTTTGCTTTTCATATCTTTCATTTCTGTGGGGAACCAAACAAAATGCATGTGCTCTCGGAGGAAGCTTGAACCACTTTTGTCCTGTCTTTCCTTAGAACTCCACAAAAATCTCTTTCTGTTAACATTATCTCTACCTTTCTCGGTAGCCATTAGGGGAGGTATAAAGATGGTTCCAAACAGAGATGAAAAGAGTTAAGAGGGGGGGGGGGGGGAACGCCTGGATGGCTCAGTCAGTTAATCGTCTGACTTAGGCTCAGGTACTAAGCCCAGGATCCTGGTACTGAGTCCCATGCCAAGGCTCCTTGCTTAACAGGAAGCCTGCTTCTCCCTCTGCCTGTCACTCGCCCTGCTTGTGCACTCCCGCTCTCTTTCTCTGGCAAATAAATAAAATCTCTAAAAGAAAAAAAAAGGCTAAGGGAGGAAAGGTGCACCAGAAGTGGGGGCTGGGGGGTGGGGGCTGCACAGGCAATCCACCACAGAGAATGAGAGGCAAGTTACCTCTGAGGGAATCTACTTGTGAAACATTAACATGTTCAAAATAGGACCTCCTATCGAGTTTAAAAATCATACTTAGGAAGTCAGTGGTACTTGCTAAAAGGCAAACTACTTTCCCCACAATTTCCCCAAGGAAAGATAAATAACCTGGAAATAATTTATATTTGGTTTTGGAACATATCTTGGAATTTATATGGTCTTGACATGTTCCAAAGATGCAACAGTTGAGGCACCTGGCAGGCTTGCTCAGTAGAGCATGCGACTCTCATCTCACAGTTGTGAGTTAAAGCCCACAGGGTGGGTGTAGAGACTTAAAAAAAAAAAAAAAAAAAGATACAAGAGCTAATGAACAGCATTACCTCTCTGATACAAAAGCACATCTCCTACACACTTTCCTTAGTAAGGCAAGGTAATGAATGGTTTTTTATTTCTCAGTTTTCTGCTGACCTAAAAAGCCTGTATGTTGAGTAAATGACAAAACACTATCCTTCCCAGAAAGATGACCACTGACTCACCATCAGCAACTCTTACAAAGTATGCATTGAATCACAAACATACAGGGGCTGGTGGCAGGCACAGTAATGCTCAATGACCTACATTAAGGCCTGAACTCATCACCTTGGCCTCATTAGTCCAACTCACCAACTCTTACTAACAATTGTTAGTAAATGCCCTCAATACTTTGAAAAACATTTTTCATGCAAGGCAGGGAGCTAAATGAAGAACTCAACCACTAACCAGATTAGAAACTTTCAAATGTTTTTAAAGGCAGAAATGTTTCTCCCCTAAACCTAAATTAAAAGTGAAGCTGTTTAGGCTGAAGGCAGGGGAGGGCAAGGCAGGCCCCACCTTTCACCCTTCCTGCACTCAGAGTAACCCCAGGTCTCCTGGGAGATACAAAAATAGGCCTGGATAATTCAAAACAATAGATAATTCACCAATTTTTATCCAACTTTGAACTGAATTGTTTTTTGAACAGATTTTTCTATCTTTAGAATCTAATAAGTTACCAGAAATCAAGGAATTTCCAATGCCATCAATGGTAATAAATGTGTACATCCCAGAGTTGATAGAATATAGTATTTAAATTTTCTAAACCGTGGGGGGCGCCTGGGTGGCTCAGTGGGTTGAAGCCTCTGCCTTCGGCTCAGGTCATGATCCCAGGATCCTGAGATCTAGCCCCGCAGCTGGTTCTCTGCTTGGCAGGGAACCTGCTCCCCCTCTCTCTGTCTCTGCCTGCCTCTCTGCTGACTTGTGGTATCTGTCAAATAAATAAATAAAATCTTTTTAAAAAAATTTCTAAACCTTGGAGCACCTGATTAGCTCAGCTGGTAGAGCACACAACTCTTTATCTCTAGGTCATGAGCTGAAGCCCCACATCTGGCACAGAGCTTACTTTAAAAAAATTATAAACTTTATCACCTGGAAGTAGGTAGAAATGTCCAGACATTTATGAAGTAGCAATAATTTTAAGAGCTGATATTTTCTGAACACTTACTCTATGCCATGTGGTGTTTTGGGTACTATGTATTTAACCTCATACATAGCCTATCTCCGTTTACAGATAAGGAAAGACACAAATAAAGTAACTCTCAAGATCACATGAATCCAGGCAATGAAGAAGTTGGAATATATAGTCAAGCAGTTCAACCCTTGGGTCAAAAGCTGACTCCGGTTAAAACTGTCCACAAGGAAGATCATGCACACAAATCACAGAAAAGACCATTAAATATGGAGGACCATATAGTTGAGTCTGATTATTTTTCTAAGGCAAATCTAAGCAGGTAAATACCCAAAGTTTCAATCGTCACAAGAGAAATATAGTTAAGACTAGTGAAAACCTCCTGCCATTAATCAGTAGATGTGTGACTCTGGGTAAGTTCATCAGTATCTCCCGGTGTCAGCTTCCTCACCTGTAAAATTACCTCCAAAGGAACCAGATGGATGCCCTGAATACAACACCAAGGCACTGTACAAATTTCTAAATGGAAGAGGAAAGAAACAATAGAAATTACTTAGGAAAGCTGCTCTTTTAAAAAATGTCTGTTACCTTTTAAACTGCTTTGCAATACTCTTGCTTCTTTCTTTTTTCCATTATGTGGTGAATTCAATAAAAAGTTTGGGCTTAGTGCACTGGAAAACTACATGTCCTCTTACCCACATATCCCAGAAAGCCAAGTAACCAGATAAAAAGATCAAATGGGAAGCTTTCCTGGCTAGCCCAGTTCATCATGATGCAAAACTCCACCAGGGTCTGGGGCTAAAACTCAACAGTTTGCCTAGCACTCCAATGTCCCTACAATTACCACCAGATTCTCATCCAGGATCATACATCACAACTAACTGTAGGGAGAGTCTAGTATCACATGAAATAAATTGCCTGAGAGTACTCAGTAACAACAGGTGGACCCAGGACTGAATGACTGCAGAGAAATGTTTAACTGTTAATTGTTTCCCTTCTCTGTAATCCTGGGGTAGTTAGGTGGATTAAAGAGATTCATTGAGGGGCGCCTGGGTGGCTCAATGCATTAAAGCCTCTGCCTTCGGCTCAGGTCATGATCCCAGGGTCCTAGGATCGAGCCCTGCATTGGGCTCTCTGCTCAGCAGGGAGCCGGCTTCCTCCCATCTCTCTCTCTCTCTCTCTCTCTGTCAAATAAATAAAAATCTTTAAAAAAAAAAAAAAAGAGAGAGATACACTGAAGCACACACTAAATTCCCTGGTAGTCACTAATTCCCAGATCATCTCCTTCCACTGTAATTTTGCTTGATGAAGAGTACAGGTCGAGAACTACATCAGGCTTAGTTCTGACCTAAGTTAGCAGGGATAAAACTTAACACTTTTTCTATGGGCTCTACAAAAATCTTTTTATCCCCCTTGTGACACTTGTTTTGTGGCTACCATTTCCATGATTCAGGCTCAGGTGTGGGGCCTCTGACTCTTTATTGATGGAATTATCAATGTGTGTTCCTTTTCCTGACCCTAGCAGATAAATTTATAAAACAGATCTCAATCTCAATTCCTTCTCCAACAGCCAGTATGTACTCTTTAGTGGTAATAATTCTTTCCCAGCTTTAAAAAATTGTGGTCAGGGGCACCTGGGTGGCTCAGTCAGTTAAGTGTGTGCCTTTGGCTCAGGTCATGATCCCAGGGTTCTGGGACAGAGTGCCGAACAGGGATCCGCAATCAGCAGGGAGTCTGCTTCTCCCTCTGCCTGCGACTCCCCACGTGTGCACGTCCGCACCCTCTTTCTCTGGCAAATAAATAAATAAGATCTTTAAAAAAAAATGTGGTCAAAAACACATACATAAAAGTTACTATCTCAACTCATTTAGGTGTACAGTTCAGTATTAGTATTACTGTGCAACATGGCAACAATTTTTAAAACGTTTCTTTTTCATCAAGATTCTTAAACTGGGGACACCTGGCTGCCTCAGTTGATAGAGTATACAACTCTTCATCTCAGGGTTGTAAACTGGAGCCCCACGTTGGATGTAGAGATTACTTTAATAAAAGGGGGGGGGGGGACGCCTGGGTGACTCAATGGGTTAAACCTCTGCCTTCAGCTCAGGTCATGATCCCGGAGTCCTGGGAGTCCTAGGTTAGAGCCCCGCATCGAATCCAGCTCTCTGCTCACCAGGGGGCCTGCTTCCCTCTCTCTCTCTGCCTGCCTACTTACGATCTCTCTGTCAAATAAATAAATAAAATCTTAAAAAAAAAAAAAAAGTAGTACACTAAAGGGGTTGAGTTGGGCTATTGGTTCTTATTTTCTCTGATCTACCATCTTTGGGTGCCTGGATAGTGCATTTGGTTAAGTGTCCTACTCCTGGTTTCTGCTCAGGTCATCGTCTCAGAGTCATGGGATCAAGCCCCACATTTGGCTTCCCACTAGGTACAGGGTCTGCTTAGGACTCTCCCTCCCTCTGCAGCCCCCCCCCCCCAATAAACAGAGGGGCGTGGCTCAGTCAGTTAGTCATCTTGACCCTTGATTTGGCTTAGGTCTTGAGGCTCAGGTTGTGATCTCCTAGGATCAAGCCCCATGCTGGGCTCTATGCTCTCAGTAGGGAGTCTGCTTCTCTCTCTCTCCCCCTCCCCCCACTCATGTGCTCACTAGCTCTCTCTCTCTCTAAAATAAATCTTTGAAAAAAAAAAAAGAAAATAAAATAGAGAAATCTTTTTTAAAAAATCCTGATCTGCCATCTCATCTCCTGTTTAGTTATCTTTCCATATGCTTATATACATATCTAAGTAAGAGGCATCCCATTTTCGGAGGTGGTCAGGAGAGGCATATAGGGAATGCAAAAATACATTTTTAAAAATCTCTGTTCTGCAGCACCTGGGTGGCTCAGTGGGTTAAAGCCTCTGCCTTTGGCTCAGGTCATGATCCCAGGGCTCTGGGATCGAGTCCCGAGTAGGGCTCTCTGCTCAGCAGGGAACCTGCTTCCTCCTCTCTCTCTGCCTGCTTCTGATCTCCGTCTGTCAAACAAATAAATAAAATATTTAAAAAAAATAAAAATAAAATAAAAATCTCTGTTCCTGGGACAGCCGGGTGGCTCAGTTTAAGTGTCCAACTCTTGGTGTCAGCTCAGGTCTTAGTTTCAGAGTTGTGAGTTCAAGCCCTGCATTGGGTTCTGCACTGGGTATGGAGCCCACTACCAAAAAGCAAACAAAAAAACACCTCTGTTCCTCCATCATCCCCAAATGCCTATACCCTCAAAGCAATTCTCAAATCCCCATTAAGTATTCCCCTTCTCTTCCCCATACAGCTCTCTATTGGGGGGTGAAGTGGGGTGCAGGACTCTCACTCTGCCTTTAGCCCCTCCTGTTTCCCTGGCAGTGCTGTCAGTACTGGGCAACAAACTGCTAGATGTAGCAGCAGCAATTTACATATGGTAGCCAAGCTAGGGTGCAGCTTTCTTTGGGCAGAACTGCTAACTCTTTTATGTATCTTTCTAGTTTGAACCCAATGTTCCAGGCCTATCAATGTTAAATATTTGCCTAGTGGCTTCTACCTTCAAAGACACAGGGAACCATGTACACAGAAGTCCAGAGGCAGCAAAAATTCCCCTCAGTGTGGAGAAAGGGCTCTACAGACACAGATGGGGCCCAGCTACAACAACTGAGACCCTGGACAAAGCATCTAATCCAAACACAAGGGTTCATTCTACTTTCCCATAATACTCATGCATTACTGCTCAAATTTGGCATGTTCTAAGACCACCAGTTCCGCCTTAGTTTCCCGGCCCTGCCATAAGGCCAAATCTGTCTCATCTAGTGAGTCACTACTGCTCTTCTCTCCAAATGCATTTTGATTTCAGCCCACTTGTGCAGCTCATCAGGGCTGCACCATATGTTGGTACCATGTAGGCAGAATGTGACTAATTTTTTTCTAAAACACTGTCAGAGTCACTTTTAAAATTACCTTATAATCTTGATGTCTCTAAAGACTCAGTTCTCTAATGCATAACCTTCTGGAAATGACTTTATAATTATTTTTCTGAGCACTCAGGAGATTCTTTAGAATTTTCACTCCCATTTTTCAAACAAGGGAACAAAAGTAAAGAAAACGGATTAAGTCACCCAAGTTTCACCACCAACCAGTGAGGCTTGTACTTTCTGCAGTCACAGCACTCTATTTGGTAAAATAAATCAGTCTGTAAAATGCTTTTTTGTGGTGGTGGTGGTGGGGTTTCAAATACTACTTTGTTTTAATTTATTTTTTTAAAAGATTTTTTTAAAAAAGATTTTATTTATTTATTTGACAGACAGAGATCACAAGTAGGCAGAGAGGCAGGCAGAGAGAGAGGAGGAAGCAGGTTCCCCGCCAAGCAGAGAGCCCAATTCGGAGGCTCGCTTGATCCCAGGACCCTGAGATCATGACCTGAGCCGAAGGCAGAGGCTTACCCCACTGAGCCACCCAGGTGCCCCAAAAGATTTTCTTTATTTATTTGACAGAGATCACAAGTAGGCAGAGAGGCAGGGTGGGGGTGGGGGGGTGGGGGAGGAGCAGGCTCCCCGCTGAGCAGAGAGCCCAATGCAGGGCTCAATCCCAGGACCCTGTGATCATGACCTAAGCCAAAGGCAGAGGCTTTAGCCCACCGAGCCACCCAGGTGTCCCTGTTTTTATTTTCTGAGGTGATTATTAAAATTCAGATATCAGGGATGCCTGGGTGGCTCAGTCGTTAGGTGGTTGCTTTCAGTTCAGGTCATGACCCCAGGATCCTGGGATCAAGACCCGCAGTGGGATCCCTATTCAGTGGGGAGCCTGCTTCTCCCTCTCCAACTCCCCCTGCTTGTGTCCATCCCCCACCCCAGCAAATAGATAAAATCTTTAAAAATAATAATAAAAAAATAAACCTCAGAAAACATAACTACTTGCAGCTAATTCTGATGACGAAATGGTCTCACAGTATCCATCTGGGTTGTTTTAAGAGAGGGCTGAATGAGCCACAGACCACAAATGTTTTTCTAATCAGCAGAGATCATAAACAGTAAAACTAACATTCTGAGAGTAGAAAAGATATTGGACTTCCCTACTCTGGACAATTGGCCTCTTCACCAACAATAAAGATTGCTGGATTTGATCATTAAATTTGTCCCAAGAAGGTTTCTTAAATTTTCCATTTCAGGTTATACATGTTCATTCAAGTAACTGGGGTGGTAGTGTGACCGTCACTGCACTAAGATCTTTCCGTCCACTAGTAACATCCGTTAGTGGGTAGTATTGCAAAATATAAAAAAGGATCTCAAGTATCTTCTCAATAATGAAAACAGCACATGCCCCAGGAATCCAGCTATCCCAATTTTAGAAATACAGCCTTCAAATACACTTGTATCTGATGTACACAAAGCATGCAAAGGGGCGTTAATGTGAACTTTGTTTATATTAGCAAACATTGGAAACATACATGTCCATCAGCTGGGTGCTGCACTGCAATGGAATGCCTCAGCTATAAAAAAGACTAAGGCAATTCCAATACACTACATTAAGCACTGATCAAGATTATATTTACACAGTAAGAAAGAAATTACACATGGCTTGTACAGGAACAAAATCGGTCTGGAAGGATAGAAAAGAAACTGTTAACAAGGCTACAGAAGTGGAATATTGGCTGAATTGTTTGAATATGGAATATTTGTAGAATACCTATTCTACAACTATTAAAGAAAATTTGAAACTATGAGGAACACAGTAAAGAAAAATCCCAACTCCTATTCTATTCCAAAACAAACACTTTGTTTTGCATTTTCTCCTGCTCTGTCTGAAACTTCTGTGTGGAAAAAGCCATTGTCCAGGTAAAGCAGCATCCACACCACATGTGAGTGGGGCAAGGACATTATACCATTTGAAATTATCCCAGCAACTCAACTGATGTTCACACAGCTTGGACTGTAAACCTTATGGCTGGCCTATTTACAAAGTTTGGAGCTATTTTCAATCACTCAGCTGTATATCTATGTGTACATTTTCTTCAATCAACCTTTCCTGCCAGGCAGAGTGCAACATTAGCTGGCTTCCAGTAAGAAAGGCAAGGGACAGGGTGAGATAATATGTCAAAACAAGTTCTATAAATACAGCTTTTGGCCTAGTATCTCAAAAAGGAATCAAATCAGCTTCAAGCTTAAACAGAAAAATCCTACAGTCCTGCAATATCGGTGCTTAAAGGCTCTAGAGAACAGAAGAGGCCAGGGATCTGGAATCTTGTTTCTCACACCGTATCTTGTCTCTCCCTCCCTAATCTCTGAGGGAGGTTAAGATCAAATTGCAGGTATCACTCCAAGTCATCCTTTCCCCTTACCTTACCCCCACACTACCCAAACATCAAGATCATTTCACTGAGCTCACTCCCAACTCTTAGGCAGACAGGCCCAATACACATGACATACAACAGCCCCTCCTCAGCACCTAGCATCTACCTTCCATCATCTCCAAAACCCTTGACCAAGAAGCCAAGAACCCTGCCTGTACCATCTGCCCCAACCTCACCCCAAACACATGGGCACTCAAGCAGGATGCTTCCATATGGTCTTGTCTCGGGAAGTTTATTTTGTTTTGCTAAATAGCAGTAAACTTTATTTAATCTTTCTGTTCTTAACACCACAATCCTACAAAACAATTTTGCTGTGGAGATGCTTTCTGAGATGGCTAGGTTATCTGCCAGAGAATACAAAACTTACACCTCTGCTTCAGCGTATCAGTTTCGCATAGCTTGATTCATCCCAAAGGATACACAGCCCTGGGGCAAATTCTAAATATCTCCTTAATACTGTCACTTTTTAAAAAAGTGACTTCCAATTATCATGCTTTCATCACTCTTGAACTGTGCTCCTAAAAGTGTTCCTCACATTTAAATATCCATTTATATGATCTTCACCTCCTTCAAATCACTATTTAAAAAAAAAAAAAAATCCCACTGTTCCACAAAATTAAACTTGAAGTACTTTGACTTCAGTTTTTAAAAAACAAGCTCTTCATAAAATGGGAACTCTGTCAATCAAAAATGCATATAGAAAACATCCTCTATATAAACTGAGAACTAGGAGAGGTCACAAAAAAGGCCCAATCCCTGTCCTTAATGAGTTTTTAGTCTTGTTCAGAAAACATGACTTACACACAAAAAAGAACAAGAACCACAAAGGACAGCATACACCCAAGGAAAAGCGTACATGCCAAGGGAAAATCTGCCATCAATCTGAGAAAGACTAAAACGTCTCAGGAGACCCAATTCCTATTTCCCCGTCTATCTCCAATTTTTGTGCTATTCAATCACACTGTCTAGGAAAGAGTAACATTTTTGCTACCCTCCACTGAAATTACTCAGCCCACCAATAATTCTCCCATCATCATTCTTTTTGAACAGATCTCCCTATTACCCAGTTACACTCACAGAGATCAGTTAATGGATGAGGCAAAACCTGCCGATCCCCCCTCTTCTCATACTCCCCGTCAAAACATCTCCTGATGATATGAAGGGCAGGTAACAAGAGTTAAAGAAGCTGAAGTTAATTCTGCTTCCAAGATCTTCAGTAAACAGGCAGACACTAGCAGAGATTAAACTGGTAATTCTGGGGATACTCCATGAACTTGCCATTTGCTTTGTAGCTTTTTATCATCAATAAATGAGTTAGCTGACAGAGAGCTGCAAAACCAAAGTCATAATCATTTTCATAAGGAAATCCTAAAATTAAGATGGGTTAGACTAATTCATAATTCAATAATCCCAAATATTCCATATATGTTAATAAAATTAATAAACAAGTATTTACTATAAACCTTATGACATGCCCTACATTCAGACACTGGAGTCACACCACCACTTTATAAGCCCAATTTTTCTGCTTACTAGCCAGGAAAACCAGGGACAAACTGTTTAACTTTGTTATACCTGCTTCTTCACGTGGAAAACTGTCTATATGACAGTATCTGCTTTATAGGGTATTTGTTAGAATTGAGGGATTTACATACATAAGGCATTTAGAACAGCACCTGGCACACACAAAGTGCTCAATCAATGTTTGCTATCATGAACAGACACTAATGCTGGTGCCTATACTGAAAAAGGATGAGTCCCGGAAGTTTTACTCTTTAACAAGATAATTTTATCTTTACAGAATGGAATACCTAAGACTCTACAGAAATATTTTTATTAAAAGGTGGGCTGGGGCGCCTGGGTGGCTCAGTGGGTTAAGTCTCTGCCTTCAGCTCAGGTTATGATCCCAGGGTCCTGGGATCAAGTCCCACATCAGGCTTTCTGCTCAGCAGGGAGCCTGCTCCCCCCCCCCCCCGCCACCATCTGTCTTCTGCCTACTTGTGCTCTCTCTCTCTCTGCCAAATCAATAAATAAAATCTTTTAAAAGGTGGGTTGTTGGGGCGCCTGGGTGGCTCAGCCATCAAGCAGCTGCCTTCAGCTAAGATCATGATCCTCCAGAGTCCTGGGATAGAGCCCTACATCGGGCTCCCTGCTCAGTGGGAAGCCTGCTTCTCTGTCTCGCACTCCCCATGCTTGTATTTCCCTCTCTCACTGTGTCTCTGTCAAATAAATATATAAAATCTTATAAATAAATAAATAAATAAATGAATGAATAAGAAAAGGTGGACTGTTGGAACACCTGGGTGGCTCAGTCAGTTAGACGTCTGACTCTTGTTCAATAGCTCAGGCCTTGATCTCAAGGTCGTGAGTTCAAGCCCCATGTTGGGCTCCACACTGGGAGTGGAGCGTACTTTAAGGGGAAAAAAAGAAAAGGTAAGAAAGCAATGACTGGCTGACCCATCTTCAACCTCCAACTACGACTGTTAGCAACCGGTTTAAGCATAATCTTCATTAGGAAATACTGAACATCTTTTTTTTTCCCCTTTTTAAAGATTTTATTTATTATTTGACAGAGACACAGTGAGAGAGGGAAATACAAGCAGGGGCAGTGAGAGAAAAAGAAGCAGGCTTCCCACTGAGCCCAATGTGGGGCTCCATCCCAGAACCCTGTGATCATGACCTAAGCGGAAGGCAGAGACTTAACAACTGAGCCACCCAGGCACCCTGAACCACTTGTACTAAGAGCATTTACTTATTTATTTGTAACATTTATTACCTCCATCATGCCCTCCAAAAATTGTGGAAGCTTTCAAAATACATGCACTGAAAAAAAATAAATAAATAAAACGAGACCAGGGAAATTATATATACATATTTCTTAAAATATCAAAAACAAAGGGAAAACATAAATTGAGACATGGTAGCCAGTGTCCTTTACTGAAGTTAAGCTCTAAAATCAAAAAGCTGCCACTGATTTTAATCTCCAACGACAGCCCTGACAGAGGGTGTATAGTGATTCATAGTATAAATGGGAAAACATCAAGATGGTAAAATGAGATGGGCACTAATAGCTGCCAAGAGAGGGAGGGGAAAGCCAATTTAAAGCCACACTTAACAGAATTTTAGAAAATCATTAAGTATGCAGGACCTACCAGAGGCTCCTCATCAGGTCTCAAACTCTAAACAAATACATATGCCAAAGCCAACAATGGACAAGTCACTAAACAGATTCCTAAAGTGATTCAAAGCCAGAATCTATCAGCAAATAGTCACATGAACTCTCCAACCATACCACACAGCCATAGGAAAAAGCTGCCTCAGGGAACTGTGTTTCTCCAGCATTTAGTCCCTTTCTCTCTTCATCGGCCACAGCAAACAAATATGTGCAGAGAAATGTCTCATCCTTACTCAGCTGACAAGTTCTATTCCCAACTCTGCATGCTTATGACTCATGGTGGGGGAGGGGAGTAAAAGGAAAGTGTAAAACAAAGAAACAAACTTAAATTTAGACCAAAGTTGATCAAAAGTGAAGAATTCATTTCTACATAGAGTATCTCATAACAAACCAAGAAGGTGATCCTTTAAAAACAGAGTAACGAACCCAATACTCTTTGAAAATAGCCTGAAATCTGTCTACGTGTCACATCCCCTACTATTCCTTAAATAGACATGACACCAAAAAACATTGCAAGCCCTCTGTAAGGCCAAACTTTACAAAGCACTCTGAATCCACCCAACACAGCATAGGACACTAGCTACAAAGCCCAAAACAGGGCACTTCCCACAGTTCCTTTCCCAGCAAAGAGCTGCGTTAAGTGACTTAGCTCCTACTACATCCTCTTCCAAAAAGATGTGTACAAAATCGTTTCTTAAGGAGGTGGAGGTGTCTCAGTCTTTTCTACTCAAATTTTGTATCAGGAAATTTGTGTGCCAAACAAGGAATTCATTTCTACCCCGAAGAACTGATCTTTGACATCAGTAAAAAATAAAAGGAAAAAAAAAAAAGACTATTTCTTTGAAAAGGTAAGTTTCTAAAAGAACCCAAAGACCATTTCTGACCCTGTATTTTTACCAGTTTGGCTTTCCTCCCTAAAACATACTTCATTAAATAATACAAATTTTGCCTCCTTGTCCCATCCCCAAGATCCTGAAACATTCTCTACAATTTAAAATTGACAAAACAGAAAAAACAGATCACCTCTTTCACTCGAAAACCTCAGGCCTCCACAGAAATGTACACAGACAGACAGATGGACGCACGTTAAGAACACAAACTGCATGCCCTGCTCAGGCCTGAGCCAATATGGGTGCACAGGGCAGCTACGCCGCCTAGCTAGTGGGCTGCTCCTGCTGTTGCTGTACAAATATAGAAAGCTGAAAAGTGGAACAGCAGCTTCAGCAGAACAGATTCTGCTCCGTGCTCAGAGAGGGAGGAGCAGGGACCTGAACAGCTTTACCCATACATGGTTGCTGAAAGGGGGCCATTAGTAAAAGCCCAATTATCTCACACACATGCATTCTGCTCACATGCTCCAGACAAAAACCAGAAACACACAGGCTGGTACTTGAAGAAGGGTTTGAGAGATTCTATTTCAGTCAAGGAACTTCGCAATAATCTCAGTCACTTACACCAAGAATCCCCCAGCATGGAAACAGAAAAGACAGTGTGAAACTTTACTAGGTCAGATTCTCACTAGATCAACAGTAGCCGTGAGGCTTAATTTATCATTTAGATTATTAAACTGAACATGAGAAAAAAGGTTATTTCCCATTTGTGTGAACACCCTAAACCTTCACTGGCCCTTTGCTGTTTTCAGAATCAAGATCTCATTCCAACTTTAAGACTATGTTTTAGGGTCGGGGTGGGGGGCAGGGAGGGAAGAGAGAGCAGATAGTACAAGTCAAAATAAATTCTCATGTAATTTCTTTTTAAAAGATTTTATTTATTTATTTATTTGACAGAGAGAGATCACAAGTAGGCAGAGAGGCAGGCAGAGAGTGAGAGAGAGGGAAGCAGGCTCCCCGCTGAGCACAGAGCCCCATGCGGGACCCAATCCCAGGACCCTGAGATCATGACCCTAGCCGAAGGCAGCGGCTTAACCCACTGAGCCACCCAGGCACCCCTCTCATGTAATTTTTAAAAAGCTTTTATTTTTTTATTTCAGGGGGAGGGGCAGAGGGAGAGAATCTCAAGCAGACTCCTCCACCAGGTGTGGAACCCAATGCGGGGCTAGATCTAATGACCCCAAGATCAGGACCTGAACCAAAATCATGAGTCAACCAATTGAGCCACCCAGGTGCTCCTCTGATTTAATTTTTAAAACCGTAATTTCCCAAGATGCTGGTTCATATAATCAGAAGCCAAATATTTTTTTTTTTTTCCAAAAATTACTTCGCTTAGAACCATTCATCCAGATTCATCTCAATGTGAAGTGTATGAAAAGCTCAATTTCTGGCCAGAGTGAGCTCTCCCAAGATTAAAAAAATGCATGGCTGATTGGTTCAAAGGATGCCCTACTGTAGCTTGTAATGAATCCATCGAGTATTAACCAAGTACTGTCTTATTCAGTTTTACAAAGGCCATAGTACAAACAACAACTATAATCACTGACTCCCAACACTTAATACCTAGTCCTGAGGCAAGATTAATACATGAGATAATAAAGGCTGATACCATCTGACTAGTGCTAAAGTGTGGGGTACCAACCATAAACACTATACAAATTCAGAAAAAAACAGGAGAGACAGACCTAGATGTTCTTCCATAGGTCCCACCTACCAGCACTTCCACTAAGGGCACCCACCATTATCTTAAACATGAGGTTATAGTATTTGAACTAGATGATTTCTAAGGTCCCTCCATTTCTGAAATTCCTTGAGTCTGTAATTTAAAACTGTAAAGTTAAAAAAAAAAAGTATAGTTTTTGCCGACTTCAGAGAAAATATATTCTAAAAAAAGACAAATGAATTCAGACCGTAACTCAGCATCCACTCTAACATCATCACTCTTACCGTACTTTCAGGATCATATTCTTGTATCTCAGATATCTCTACCTAGCCTTTTGAGGGAATTTTACATTACCTTTAAAAGAAGGAGAAAAGGGGGGGGGGGGGCCTGGTGGCTCAGCCAGGTAAATGTCCTACTCTTCTTGATTCTGGTTCAGGTAATGCTCTCAGAGTCTTGAGGCTGAGCCCTGCGACAGGCTACACACTGGGCAGGAACCTGCGTAAGATGATATTTCTCTCCCTCTCTCCCCCACCACTGCCCCTTGACCCACCCCCATGCTCTCTTAAAAAAAAGAAAAAAAAGGGACGCCTGGGTGGCTCAGTTGCTTGGACGACTGCCTTCGGCTCAGGTCATGATCCTGGAGTCCTAGGATCGAGTCCCGCATCGGGCTCCCAGCTCCATGGGGAGTCTGCTTCTCTCTCTGACCTTCTCCTCGTTCATGCTCTCTCTCACTGTCTCTCTCTCAAGTAAATAAATAAAATCTTTAAAAAAAAAAAAAAAAGAAAAAAAATGTTGATGTTGATATATTCTGAGATCTTTGATTACAAAATACTGCCAGTCATTCGGCCATGAAGGAGAGCTCCAAAGAAGACAGCCTTGCCTTGTTCCTTCCCATCACTGAATTGTCTGATATATATGTGTGCATGAGCCCAAGCTTACGGGGTATAAATACACAAATACACTAGGAAGCCCCCCAGGAAGGCATTTTCTCTGAAACTTAAGAAAACTCTTCAAATTATCCAGAAAAAACATATCTGCCATAATTACTTGTTCTAATATATTTTATCAGCAAACTAACCATTTGGAATTTTGACATTTTTCCTTTGCCCCTTGTAGGTAATGTAGTGATGATGAACAAAAAATGCTAAATGACAGCAAACCTGATCTCTCAATCCCACTACCTAGATCTCCTAGTGCAAGGCAGAGCCTTGTCTACACTGCCTGATATACTGAAAAAGAACACATCAGGATTCTAGTAGAGGCACCAGAGGCACTTTTCATGTCCAACAAAAGAGACATGCAAGTGTTCAACATTTTAAGAGATTAAAAATCTCTTTATTATACACAGTGGTTTAAATGTATTTAGTTTTTCTGAGCAGCCTGTTTTGACTTCCCAAAAAGTAATTTATTATCAAATTAATATGCTGCACAGCTTTAATTATTTATTACATACTTTACTGAGGTTATTTATGTGAGGACAAGGAGGTAAAAATAAAGAACACAATGCAAAAGACCACAACTGTCCATACCAAGGTGATTACAGTATAACCTCAAAATCAAAATGACTATCAACAGGGGCGCCCAGGTGGCTCAGTTGGTTAAGCAGCTGCCTTCAGCTCAGGTCACGATTCCAGGGTCCTGGGATCGAGCCCCACATAGGGCTCCCTGCTCAGCAGAGAGCCTGCTTCTCTCTCTCCCCTCTCCGACACTCTGCTTACTTGTGCTCTCTAACTCTGTCAAATAAATAAAATATTAAAAAAAAAGAAATGACTATCAACACCTATAGTGTGGCCTTGCGCTAGTTATTTCTTTCTCATTTCCCCTTTCCTCAAGTGAAATACAGTACAACAGCAGTCTGTATCTAAGGATTCAGAATTCATGGATAGTTCATGGATATTCCATAAACTCCCTTATATTATGTGCAAAATTTTACATATATATGTAAATTTATGCACAGCTGACCCTTGAACATGGGTTTAAACTGCACAGATCCACTTACTTCATTTTTTTTGATACAGTATAGTACTATAAATACATCTTCTCTTCCTTATGATTTTCTTAGTAACATTTTTTCTATAGTTTAGTTTAAGAATTCAGTATGTAATACATATACAAAATATGTGTTAAATATTTATGTTATCAGTAAGGCTTCCTAGTCAACAGCAGTCTATTAGTAAAGTTTCTGGAGGATCAAAAGTTTTAAGTGGGTTTTCTACTGTGCCAGGTCAGCACATTCCTAATCTCTGCGTTGTTCAAGGGTCATATTTGACTTCTGTTTACAGGGAAACAGGTCCATAACTTTTTACCAGATTTGAATTCAAAAGGGGGTCCATGACCCAAAATAGATTTAACACTAAACAATATACAGTATGTTCCACTTTTTTTTTTTTTTTTTTAAGTATGTTCCACTTCTAACATCCTTTTATCTCTTGTTCTTCCTGGTCCAAAAAGGGAGTCCTCATGACTAAACCCAGTCAAAAATAAACAAGTTACCTTGGCCAAAAATTACTCAAAATAACATATTTCTATTCAAAGTAAACCTGAATTGTTTTCAGATGACAGAATAACATTACAATACTTTATTTTTATTTTTTCAGTATTCCAAGCATTATAACACTTAAAAAAAAAAAAAGTTCTCAAGCAAACATTACCACTATAGCTCATCTCAGGAGGCTTAACATGAGACCAGAATTCCTCAGGTGTGTTAGGGATTTCCCACTATATAGTTCTTCTCATACTAGGTGCACTTTTTTAAAAGGGAAAAGCTTCTAGTATCCTACTTCTAATTCTATCCTGTAGCAAAGAAAATAGTAAGAGACAAGCACAGAGCAAAAAAACCAGAGCATGGAAGACTGATAACAGGCAATCAAAGAAGCTACCCATCCTGTTAGCAAGAGACAATATATTGAGAATGGCCACTGCCTAATATCTCAATTTGTAAAAGGTATATTAGACAAAAGAAGAAATCAGCTTCCATCTAAGACAATAAGGGGAAAATGTGTCTGTTGCTGAACAATTTAAGCCTAAAATTTTTAGGTTCTCATGGCAACCTAAGTCATCACACTGCACATACTGTATATAAAGCACATATTTAGAGGCTTAACTAGTAAACTCAAAATGTGACATATGTGCAATGTGGGCGACTACATTATTCTGGGAACTTTAACTTTAAAATCTTCCAACTTTATTCTGCAGCCCCAAAGATGATATAATAGAGTCAACTATGCAGAAGGTGCAAGCTCAAGAAGAGGTACCAAGAACATAAATAGAAGCAAAGAGATGAAAGACAAGAAAATTCAGGCTATCGGAAAAAGTTTCTGAACATGACTCCCCTACTGTGAATCAACCTGTAAACGGAGGCTTAAAAAAACAAGATTGTTAGTGAGGATATGTATCAAGATAGCATTTGGGACACTCTTTCATGTAGGCCCAGACAAAGAGGACATGGTCACAGACCAGACAGACAGCTTGGTAAATATGGCATCGACTGAAACGCCCCCTGGAGAGACCAGGGTTCTCTTTCTCTCTGTTCTCAAGGAGCTCATGGACTGTGGCTGCTTAGAATCAAGAAGTAATTTTCTGGGACACCTGATAGCTCTGTGGGTTGAGCACCCAACTTGATTTTGGATCAGTTCATGATCTCAGGGTCATGAAATCAAGCCCCCATACAGAGCTCCATAATAAATGGGGAGTCCGCTTGAAATTCTCTTTCTCCCTCTCTCTCAAATAAGTAAATCTTTAAAAAAAAAAAAAATCAAGTAATTATCAGAGCCAAAAGGATGGCTGCAGGGCATGAGAGCTGGGAGAGAATGACTAGATTTTAAAAAGGGGGTGGTGGGAGGAGATGACAATCTTTAATGTCACATCATGTCTCACCAGGGAACCAAATAAAGCTGTAACATCCACTTTTCTGATCTCTTAAATGACCCATAAGAGGGTTACCTCCACCTATCTGCCAATAGGAACTTCAGTATGATCCATGCATTTCCTTAGAAAGACTTGAGGATGCTGTGAATGCTACCTACATTAAAATCACATTTCCATGCCACTTCTGTTACGGGTAAATTACTCCTATTTTTTGGTAAAGAAACAGGTAAACAGTTTAGTTAAGGTACACAAAAAATACCTTACATCAGGGCAGTTAATAGATGTGTCCACTTTCATAACTCTCTCAACCTAAGAACTTCTAGAATGAGATACTGAATTTACAACATTGATTTAATGGTTAAAAATTATACTACCACATTGAAAAGGAGTGGCTACAAAAATAATTTCATTATTGCTATGAGACTGGGCCTCAACAAGTAAGAAAAGCACAGGAAGGGGCACGGTGGAGGGGGGGTGACTCAGCCTATTAAGCATCTGCCTTCAGCTCAGGTCATGTCCTGAGATAGAGCCCTGCATTGGGCTCCCTGTTCAGCAGGGAACCTGCTTCTCCCTCTCCCTCTGCCTGCCACTCCCTCTGCTTGTGCTCTCTATGTGTCAAATAAATAAATACAATCTTTAAAAATAAAAAAATTAAGAGTACAGGAAAAGAGCACAGCATCTGCAGTGTGGACTGGTAGACCAGCATTGTGCTAATACTTAATAGATGGATGACCTAAATAAGTTACTCTTCTCTGTGAAGTTCCTAACACCCCAAGTTTTCTTGTCTACCAAATGGTAAGGATGCAACCATATCTCTCTTCTTCCATCTCACCCGTCTGTCTGTCTCTCCTCCCTCCCCTGTCAATATGAAGTCTAACAATTTCTTTCATTACACTATAATTTGGCATATTTTCTCATCAAGAAAAATTTTTCAAATGAACTTTTGTGCGAAAAATTCACTGGTCAAATTAAGAGCCAGAATAACTAAGTATGTTTTTAGAATAAAAAGGAAAAGGGCACAGGGCATAAAGTTAGGATCAGAGATTTCTTTTAAGAGCCAGGCCATACCTACTAATGACTAAAATATTTGATTACCTTAATTACCTTGGCTGCACAACAAGTGCTGGTGGTCATGAAATTCCAGAATATTAAAAACTCAGCCACATTTTCATTATAGCATTCTCTACTGTGTTGAAGTCAAGACAGCAAAAGACTGCCAACAGCATTTTCACTTTAATTTTCTGGTAAGACAAAAAGAAAAGTTAATCTTGGAGCCAAATTCTCCATTTTTAGGTATGGTAAATTCTTCGAGGAAAAAATATCTGTGTTTTGAGAAACTGAAAACATTTCTGTATATCTTAGAAAATATGCAAGTGTGCTTTTCTTAAAAGGTATTAAAAAAAAAAAACTCAGGCTAATAATTTTTTTTTAAGGAGGCTCTATAGCTTGAACTAATGACCCCAAGATCAAGAGTCACGTGCTCCACTGCCTAAGGCAGCTAGGCACCCCTGAAGCTTATAATCTTAGATGTTTACCTATTACTACCTTTCAAGCAATTGTGAAAGAGGAGAAGTGAAATAAAAGCTCTAACCCTCTCTGACAAAGGCATTTGATGACTGGCATACTAAGCAACAGAACAGCCAAAAAACAGACCAGAAACTGCTTTTTTGGCATACGTGATTAATAATTGCTTTAAAAATGTTGGTTCGGAACCCAAAACTCACTTTATATGTAAATGAACCTACTCTATACAAAAGCATTCATAAATGCACCACAAAAATACAAACCCACTTGCCTATCTGGCTTTGATTTTGCTTTTAAAATATATTGAGGCCTCTTTGGATACTCTAGCTTATTATCAATTTCATCTTATTTAGCATCTTATAAAATACTTTAAGCTGAATATAGTATTTATCAATCTCTTCCCTTCCACCCCTTAGAAGATAAGCTTGTTCCAAATATGGCATTGCCTTTTCAAAGTTGTAGGGTTTAGGCAGGACATAATTCTTTTAAAGAATTATCTGCCTTGTCACGACTGACAAGCAAGACTTAAATGGAGCTAAAGAGGTTAATGAAAAACATTCAGGTCTGGTTTTTAACTGCTATTTTATTAGAGGAGAAAAATAAAGCATATAAGCTTTAAAATTTCCCACAGAAAACTATCTTCTCTGAACTCAGGCAGTGGGGTTCTTGCTAACTGAAGATATAACCACACCTGAGGGAAGAGGCAGAGGCTGCCTGCCCAAGATGGTGAAGGGACTCCTTTGCTGGGTAGAAAGTTTCTCTGCATAAACTCTAAGGTCCTTTCCTTACCTCAGAAATTGAGATTTCATTTATGAAAAGTAGAGACATAGTAAACTCAAGGTGTGAGTAGAGACAAGAGAACATTATGCTGGAAAATTTAGAAGGCCTGGGCTGGAATCTTGCTTCCGCTTTTCTCTGAACCTAAGTAAGGCATTTCACTTACCTCATTTGCAAAATGAAAGGATTAGAGAAGAAAAATCTCTAAAGATTCTAACCTTCTGAGCCTATGGCTTCCTCCTATGCCTGCCCACCTTTCCACTGCTGCACCTTACCATAATTAGGCAGCTTTTTAAAGCATCTAATTAATGGAACACAAAAATTAAAACCTTTAACTGTCTATTTCTGTCTCCTTTCAAATGTGCAAGAGCATTTTATCAAGGAGTAGTTAATGCCACACAGTTCTTGATATACTGGCTTTTCTCTGAACTCCAGTGACAGTTACACAGTGACAAGTTGTAAGCAAGGAGGCTGTTACCATGGGGACCCACTAGGATTCCTGGGGGTGGATCCAGCAGGCTTTTTTTTGGGGGGGGGGGGGGGTGTCCAAAGCATTTTTTGATGTTCTGGATCTGGCAATTCAGAAAGCTTGATTGAATTTTTCTTCAGCAAGCTACCTTCAAGAAATATTATCATGAAGTATATACAATGTATTAGAAATTGTTTAGTGACTCTCTTGCAAAAGAATTAAATATATTCAATAAATTCAAGTCTTAACCTTCCCCCATTCACAAAACAAATACAGACTCAACAGTTTCAGTGACCTATGTATGCTATTTCTTTCAAGATCACCATTTTGCTTACAATATATTTAGAATTTCTCCCATCAAGACTTCAGAGTTCTCCAAAGCAAGTTTCTATATGATTATATTAGAAATACATCAGCATTCAAAATGTAGTAAGAAAAATGGATTAAAGAAGACAAACTGGACCAGAACAGAGAAGTGTACATTTAACTTCAAAGCCTGCCTCCAAAACTGCTGTGTGTGGACAAAGGGGATATATGTCAGGGAGATGAACTGCTACTCCCAGCTAAATGTGTGTAGCTTCCACGGAGACCCATTCTGTTAGAAGATACCTTAAGAAAACAGATAGTTTACAAACTGATCTGTGGATCTGGTTTGTTCATAGAAGTCGGAGCAGTCAGAATTCAAAAGAAAACATTTTTCTAAGTTGTATGCTTACTGGAACAGAAGCAAGTCTTTCTCTAGGTTTTACTTAGGCCAGAGCAAAGTTACACCAGACAAATGAACATTAATAAATAAAAATAGCACTGGATTTCAATAAAGAAGTGTGCAGGCTTTTTTTTTTTTAATTGCACTTGTAAATGTATCCAGAGGGTATTAAACAGAAACAGTATATGATAAAAACAAATAAATAATAAACATGGTGTCTTTCCATGATTATTTCCCGTAAATCTTAAAGGGGAAGTACAGAAGGACAAAGCCAGAGCACGGTTTTGCCGTATCAGTTTAATACCAGCCTAAAGGCTTGAAAAAAGAGAGACTCAGGCCACAGGACATGAGAGGAAGCAAACTCCTGGGTGCTTTTTCATTTTTACTACTGGTTTACAATTTCCTTGATTTTATTTTTAAATGCATTTCTTGGCCCAGAAAAGCAAGAGAGCACAGGCTGCCAACAGTATCAGATTCCCCTTTTCTTATTCTCTGGAGCTAGAGAAAACAGCCAGAATCAGGATTGTCTAAGAGCCTTCTGATTTTTTTCAGCCAATATACAATATGAGGTTTCAAGATTACAGAGGTACACAAAGGCCTGTACAGTACAAATCTTACCAACTTAATGTCTTTCAATGGGAAGCTGCTTACATTTTTTCCAGAAAACTCCTTGAAGTACTGATTATCTTCAAAAGACAATGATGTGAACAAACAATATTCTTAGAATTACAATTTTAAAAGATTTTCTTCCTATTCCTCCGTATTGAACGGTCTCAAAACAAATTAAAGTGCCATTCAACCAAACATGGAATATTTAAAAAGTATTTATCAAGTCTCTACTTTGTCCAAGGGTCCAATACCACTGATGACAATAAAACTTCCTCTCTGCAGAGCATTAAGCTCAATATCACCCATGCACTCCATGAAGGGGCAATACTGGTTAGGTACACAGTCACAACAATTCAGTTGGCCTCCACTGTGAAATAATGTCTTCCAGTTCTTTCTAACCTGCAAATTCACTCCTTCCTGGTTGTATGCTAACCCACATTTCAAAGCTGTCTCTAGTCTCTTAATTCCTGTTCCTTATCATCACAGGTAACTTTTACATTTTTCTGGAAGAAAGTCCTTCAACTTAATAAACACCAAATGATCACAGGAAGAAAAAAATTAGAAGCCTTAAACTTAAGATCTTTCTCAGAGCTTCCCTCTCTAACATTTCTCAAAGAGAAAAACACCACTGTGATGCTCCTATTCCAGATCATTCATCAAGTTACTAACTGAGCCCAGACCAGACAGACGCCATCAACTGGGCACACAGCCACTCACCATTACCCTTTGTTTAAAGTCTCAGCTGCCATTCAACTCACATTATTGTATCCCATTCAAGTCCATCAACTTTCTTTAAGAGGAAACAATCAGGAACTAAAACAAACGTGTTACTCAACTAGAAAAGAACTTAATCCATATGCCTCACAAAAAATTATTTTAAAATGATGACTCACCTTAAGTAACTAACTGAAATAGCAGTTATTATTTTATTATCAGTCATATAATGCTGAAAAAAATGAATAATCTAAGCAAAGAAACTAAATAAACTAAACAATCATTTAAAACATATAAAAAGAAAATCTTAATCTTGATTTGGCAAAGCACCAGAGAGCGCTCTATAAACCAAAAGCTACAACATAGGTGGAAATCTATACCACAGACAGAGGAGCCAAGCCCTCAAGCAGCCTAAGGGAGTACAGGGGGTGGGGGACGCATACTGGGGAAAAAGGGCAATCTTCCAAAGAGCCAAGACCATGATCCTAGGCCTGTAAAATTCAAATGAATTTAAGAAATGTTAGATAGAGCTCTATACTCTTTTCAAAGCTTTTGGTTGTAACTAAGAGAAACCTTCAACCTAGCCTAAGCAAAAAAAAAAAAAAAAAAAAAAAAATTTTTTTTTTTTTTTTAAAAAAAAATTAAATAAAAAAAAAAAAAAAAATAAAAAAGAACAAAAAAAAAAAAAAAAAAAAAAAAAAAAAAAAAAAGAATTAATCGAAAGGATACCAGAGTATCTCAAAGAATCCAAAGGCAGAAAGTACAACAGGCCATACTCGGGAAGGGTTTAAGCATTGAGGTTTCTAGTCTGCATGCGGATGGCTGCCTTTCTCTCCAGAAGTGCATTTCTCATCTATCCTTCTTTCAGGATGAATCTACTTAATTATCCCTCCTTGCAGACTGGCCTTCACTGCTTTCACTGCTTCCTGACACATGATTATGTTTCATGTTTTTGTTTTGTTTTTGTTTTAAAGATTTTATTTATTTTTATTGGACAGAGAGAGACCACAAGTAGGCAGAGAGGCAGGCAGAGAGGGGGGAAGCAGGCTCCCCGCTGAGCAGAGAGCCCAATGCGGGCCTCCATCCCAGGACCCTGGGATCATGACCTGAGCCACCCAGGCGCCCCTATGTTTCATGTTCTATGCTTTTAGGTTATCTGTTTGTTCTCTAAAGACTTAAATCTCAGGGTGCCTGGCTGGCTCACATGGTTAAGCATCTGCCTTTGGCTCAAGTCATGATCCCAGGGTTCTGGGATGGAGCCCCCTGCGCTGGGCTCCCTCTGGCCCTCCTCCCTGCTTGTGTTCTCTCTCTCAAATAAATAAATAAAATCTTAAAGAAAAAAAAAAAAAAACAGACAAACTGACAGACTTAAATCTCAGTCAAAACCTCAAATTCCTAGGAGAATGGATTTGCCCTGCTTGAGTTAAGCATCTACCTCTGGTCCAATAAGCTGTTACAAGAAGGGTTAGGTCACAGAGTATAATCAGTGTAGGGACTGTGTGCCTAACTCCTCCAATGTTATATAATACACGAGGTGTCTGGCTGGCTCAGTCAGGAAAGCATGTGACTCTTGATCTCAGGGTCGTAAGTTCAAGCCCCACATTAGGCCTAAAGCATACTTAAAAAAATTTTTTTTTGGGTACACCATGGTGGCTCAGTTGGTTTAGCAAATGCCTTCAGCTCAAGTCATGATCCAATGGTCTTAGGCAGGATCGAGTCCCACATCAGGTTGCTTGCTCAGCGGGAAGCCTGCTTCTCCCTCTGCCTGCCGCTCTTCTGCTTGTGCTCTGACAGATGAATAAATAAAATCTTTAAAAAAAATTTTTTAAGTTATATAATACACCAAGCAGTAAAGCAATCTCCATGCTCAAAAAAGCTTAAAAATCTTGCTGAAATGAAAAAAATGTGTCTAGTAAATGCTAAATAATATCCTACGATACAGTATTGGAATGGATGGATAGAAAAAGCTTCATGAGAAACTGTGCACTAAATGACAAACAGAAATTGACCCTGAGCAGGGAAGGGCTGACAAAAGAAAAATACAATGCTTACTCCTCTTGCTCTAGCCATCTAAGAACTACGGACTTAAGGAATAGTATTTTACCACATTAACAACCTCCAGTGAAACATCCTTGTTGAAAAACCTGCTCTAAGGCTTAAAGGGACTATATGATGACAACACAGTATTGCTTCAATATGCAGTTAATAACCAGCTAGCTGATGATGTCAGTTAAACATTTTCAAATTGCTTGTCACCACTACCCTGACTTCCTTTCACTCTCCAGACCCCTAATATTCTTGCTCAGACAGCAGCATTCAGAATCAGGCAGGCGGCCAACAGGAGACAGAGGTGTTTCTCACTAGTAATATCCCACCAATCTAGCAACGGTAACTGGCAGCATCACACAAACAGAAATCATGCAGGAGAGAAAGAAATAGTAGCCAAACTATGTGATAGTAGTGTGGGGGGAGGGGACTGGAGGAAAAGAGGAAAGTTTTCCACACACAAAAGCTACAAGCACAAAGAAACTGGGAAAAGCCTAGAGTAAATTAACTGTACAAAACAAACTAGCAAAAACTTAAAAGATGTAGACTCTTAGTTACCCCACATTATCGCCCAAATATCACACATTCCCCCAGTCTCAGTGACAGCTTGCTTCAATCTCACAGGGAAAAAAAAAAAAAAAGGTAAAAGAACAATGAGAAAGTGGTGACAGTTTCTTATTTAGTGATTCTTTTGCTGAAGAGTAGCAATGTCATGTAAATGGAGACTACTGACCTTCCAAAATTAAAAGTGTAACACTCTAAAATTAAACAGCTTTGGAACCAAAAAACTTCATTTTGTATAATCCCCAAACGAAAGACATTTCCCAACTTGAAAATAAACTATCAGTGGAGTTTCAACATGGGGCAAAAGTGATATTCAACTCCATTTTGTCAAAGCTGAACACAGCTGTTAAAAGAAGAGCTGGCAGTCCACGGAGGTCAGAGAGTTAGTGAACAGTTCCTTCTAAAGCGACTCTGTACCTATGAACACATTCCAAAGTGGCATATTAAAATTAAGTGAGATCCATCAGATCTCGCTGTAGTCTCTGAACTAGAGCTCACCATTTTTCCTTGTATTTGCTGCCATTATTTTCTAAATGGAAGAAAAGAAAAATCAAAATATTACAATTCAAAAGCTGTTCTGAAAGTGAGTCTATTTCCCTTAAAGTGGGGAGGTCAGCTGCTCGAGGGTTCCATCAGAACTTCACAAAGTTCTAAGATATAAAATGCTTTCATCATTTTAGAAACTGAAATAACTTATGCAGTACTCACAGTTTCCCCTAACTAGGTTTTCTCATCCCTTGAGGGGAAAAAAAATTCTAATTTTAATGTTACTTTTTATATTTACAAAATCCATGTTCTCTGTATAAAAAATTTTTTTAAAACAATCAGGGGCATCTGGCTGGCTCAGTCAGTAGAGCATGGGACTCTTGATCTCAGGGTTGTGAGTTCAAGCCCCACAACAGGTATAGAGCTTACTTTAAAAAAAAGGGTAAAACAATGGTCAGTCTGAAAGAAAAAAAAAACAAAAAACCACCCATGCCCCAATGCCTCAAAAATTTTTGATATTTATCCCTCTGGCCTAGCAGATAAAATTTTCGGGAGAATCCTTAGCAGAAAAAATGTTAAGTCAATATGAATTTTATGACACATATAAAACATTCTTGAAAAATTTTACAGTTCTGGAATTCAAGTAAGTTTAAAATGAACATATACACACACAGCCTCCATTACACAGCAGAAATTAGAAACTATATAATAGTTCTGCTGATTAATCCTGTAAGGAAACCTCTACTTTAAAGACATTTTAAGGGGCACCTGGGTGGCTCAGTGGGTTAAGCCGCTGCCTTCGGCTCAGGTCATGATCTCGGGGTCCCGGGATAGAGTCCCGCATCTGTCTCTCTCTGCCTGCCTCTCTGCCTACTTGTGATCTCTGTCAAATAAATAAATAAAATCTTTTTAAAAATAAAAAAATAAAGACATTTTAAGAGGCACCTGGGTGGCTCAGCGGTTAGGCATCTACCTTCAGCTCAGGTCATGATCTGAGGGTCCTGCGATCAAGCCCCACATGGGCTCCCTACTCGGTAGGGAGCCTGCTTCCCCCTCTCCCACTGCCCCTGCTTGTGTTCCCTCTTTGGAGTGCTCTCTCTGTCAAATAAATAAATAAACAAAATCTTTAATTGGGGGGCGGGAGACACTTTAGGAGCCCCTGGGTGGGTAAATCCATTAAATGCCTGCCTTCAGCTCAGGTCAAGCAATCCTAGAGTCTTGGGAGCCCAGTCAGGCACTGGGCTCAGGGAGTGTTCTTTCTCCCTCTGCCCCCAGCCCCTGCTTGTGCTCTTTCTCACTTGCTCTCGCTCATGCTCTATCAAATAAAATCTTAGAAAAGAAAAAAATTTTTAAAGCCAATTTCATGACAAGGACAAAGTTACAATTACCAAGAACTCATCAAGTAATTGGTCTTTATCAAATTACAAAGCTCAAATAAGGATTCTCTCTACAACATAGTTTACAAAGCAAACAACTAAACATTATAATTAACTCTTTGATCTACATTACTACTCTAAATATTAGAGCCCGCTTTCTCTCCCTCCATGCCTAAAACTAGTTACCTAATTAGAAAGAGACCCAGGTGATCCTATTACAAATCCAGTAATATTCTCACCTGTATTCTTCAAGTTTTCTATGAACATAGGAGAGTCCTATCAACAGATTCTCATGTGAGAAATACAGTGAAGATGAATCTAGGAAACCACGTTACCCAAGTATTCCAGAGGGAACAATGAGCTCAAAGGTTCTTTGGGGAAGGATGCCCTGTGTAGCAAAACATTTCAGATGCACAAATTGGACTTTAGGTAACAATCTTATCCCTTAAGCCAGCACAAGAAAATGTGAAACAAAATACACCCAAAAGGGGAAACAAAATGAACACTAACTTACTTACTGCCTGTTTACGTATGGCCCTGGCTAACCATTTTAACTGTGTTTTTCATTTGGTTGAACTGTGTGACTGACTCATGAGATAAATATATGCCCATTTTTACAGATAAAAAAATAACATTATCAACACTTTACCAGGCATTGCTCAGTGCTAAGCATTAGTTATCTCGATTAATTTTCACATCACCATTCCACGCTGTTATCTCCGTTTAAAGATAGAAAAACAGGACCAGAAATGTTAACGGTGACACAGTGAAGGTACCAATTTTTAAGGTCATTGACCAGAGAAGTCACACTACACCTATCCCTCCCAGGCTATGGTTATAAATCTCATTCAAATCACATCATTCTTTCAAGCCACAAGTTTCCATCTTAAGGACTATAAAATCAAAGATCAAATCTCAATTATGGGGAGACTAATTTTCCAGGTTTTAACAAATTTCTTGTTTCTATTTTACTTGACCATTTCAGCATGCCATAGCACCTCTAGGAAGAAATATGCAGGTAAATACAGGATAATACTAACAGCAATCAACCTTGGCCTTTTTGAGAAGTTACATTCAAAGGCGTGCCTGGGTGGCTGGGTCAGTTAAACTGATTCTTGCTTTCCGCTCAGGTCATGATCTTGGGGTCCTGAGCTTGAGCCCGGAGCCCCCTGCATCTGGCTCCGCTCAGCACAGAGTCTGCCTGTCTCTCTCCATCTGCTCCTTCCCCCATGCACACACTCACTCTCTCTCTCTCTCTCAAATAAATAAATAAATAAAGTTTTTTAATAAAAAAGAAGTCCCATTCAGAAAAATTACATTGGATTTAATCTCTGGTTCAAATTATATTTCTAAAATATACTTTCATAATACATTCTAACTATAAAAATAACCAAAAATCAAAAAACAGTTTTGAACAAAAGAATGTTTTCATGTTGTTTGAAGAGAAAGTATATATGTCCTCCCTGACACTAAATAAAGTCCCATGTGTTAAGCACTGTGAGGACTGTAATAGTTCTTTGAGACAATGGCTGACTAAATAAAACTTCCAGTTCATTCCTATCCCGCGGACTAGTATTAAAATTCCCTCGATAACTAGAGAGGAGGAAAATGGAGTGGGAGGCTAAGTCCAAAAAGCAAAAAGAAACAGGCAAGAAGAAGCTCAACTTAAAAATAAAGGCTTTTATGCATGAGAATACTCAATAGTTTTGTTCATAATGAAACAAACCAGGAGGTGTTATGATTACCTTCAAAATGCTCTTTTCCTAAAAGTATTAGTTATTTATTCTAACTAGGCCATTAAATGCTATGTTTATTAAACAACAACAAACCCTACCTCTACACAATATGGAATACCCGGTTATCAATGCACCCCCTAACAAAACCACTGAAGTTATAAAGCAAAGGCAGAAATTTGGCTATTCTTTACTCTTCCTGCGTTCATGTGACACTTTTTCTGTATACAACAAAATATTATGGAAAATGATGTACGTTCAAAGACTGGAAATCGTGGGGCACCTGGGTGGCTCAATGGGTTAAAGCCTCTGCCTTGGGCTCAGGTCATGATCCCAGGATCCTGGGATCGAGCCCCATGTCAGGCTCTCTGCCCAGCAGGGAGCCTGCTTCCTCCTTTCTCTCTGCCTGCCTCTCTGCTTACTTGTGATCTCTGTCTGTCAAATAAATAAATAAATAAATAAATAATCTTAAAAAAGAAAAAAAAAGCCTGGAAATCGTAATTAGACTAGAATTAGAAATGATGACTTGGGGGGCGCCTGGGTGGCTCAGTGGGTTAAGCCACTGCCTTCGGCTCAGGACATGATCTCAGGGTCCTGGGATCGAGTCCCACATCGGGCTCTCTGCTCAGCAGGGGGCCTGCTTCCCTTCCTCTCTCTCTCTGCCTGACTCTCTCCCTACTTGTGATCTCTCTCTGTCAAATAAATAAATAAAATCTTTAAAAAAAAAAAATGATGACTTGGGTTACCATTATAGACTGTTACACACGCTGATTTTTTTTTTTTTTAAGAATTTATTTATTTATTTGACACAGATCACAAGTAGGCAGAGAGGCAGGCAGAGAAACAGAGTGGAGAAGCAGGCTTCCCACTGAGCAGAGAGCCCCATGTGGGGTTTGACCCCAGGACCCTGGGATCATGACCTGTGCTGAAGGCAAAGGCTTTTTGTTTTAAAGTTTATTTATTTATTTGATAAGAGAGAGATCACAAGTAGGCAGACAGGCAGGCAGAGAGAGAGAGAAGGAAGTGGGCTCCCTGCTGAGCAGAGAGCCTGATTCGGGACTCGATCCTAGGACCCTGAGATCATGACCTGAGCAGCTTAACCCACTGAGCCACCCAGGTGCCCCAGCACACTGATGTTTTTAATTTTCAAGAGTTCTGCATGTCAGTGGACATCCCCCTGTGAGTGGCAACCCACATGAAGAGTATGAATTCTAATCAGTTCAACAGCCTTTATGAAAGAGCTCCACGAGAGGGTGAAGTATCAAGATGAAAGAGACACCCCTATGACGCCCGAATGGCTCAGTCAGTTGAGTGTCCAACTCTCGGTTTTTGGCTCAGTTCATGACCTCGGGATTGTTAAGGTCTAGCCCTGCATCAAGTTCTCTGCTCAGAGAGGACACTGCTTGAGATTGTTTCTCTCTCCTTCTCCCTTTGCCCCACCCCCTCCTTGTAGTCTCTCATGCACTCTCAAATAAATAAATAAATAAATATTTTAAAAAGAAAGATAAAAAGAGACATCCCTGACCTCAGAAAAGCAGAAAATTCAGCCACAGAAGGAATGACATCCTGATACCTGCTACAACATGGATGAACCCTGAAAATATCATGTAAGTGAAGTAATACACAAAAGGAAAAATATTCTGATTCCGGTTACGTGAAATCAGAAGAGGCAAATTCATAAAGACAGATAGTTTAGAGGTTACCAGGGGCTAGAAGGACAGCAGAAAGGTGAGTTATTGTTTAATGGTTAAGAATTTTTGTTTCAGGGACGCCTGGGTGGCTCAGTTGGTTAAGCAGCTGCCTTCAGCTCAGGTCATGATCCCAGCGTCCTGGGATTGAGTCCCACATCGGGCTCCTTGCTCAGCAGGGAGCCTGCTTCTGCCTCTGCCTGCCATTCTGTCTGCCTGTGCTCGCTCCCTCTCTCTCTCTGATAAATAAATAAAATCTTTAAAAAAAAAAGAATTTTTGTTTCAGGGGCGCCTGGGTGGCTCAGTGGGTTAAGCCTCTGCCTTCGGCTCAGGTCATGGTCTCAGAGTCCTGGGATCGGGCCGCATTGGGCTCTCTGCTCAGCAGGGAGCCTGCTTCCTCCTCTCTCTCTGCCTGCTCTCTGCCTACTTGTGATCTCTGTCAAATAAATAAATAAATAAAAATCTTATTAAAAAAAAAAAAGAATTGTTTCAAATGAAGAAAACTTTTTTTAAAAAATAGTAACACTAGGGATGCCTGGGTGGCTCAGTGGGTTAAGCGCCTGCCTTGGGCTCAGGCTCCTTGCTCAGTGGGAGGCCTGCTTCTCTCTCTCTGTCTCTGCCTGCGGCTCTGCCTGTTTGTGTTCTCTTTCTCTCTCTGACAAATGAATAAATAAAACCTTTAAAAAAAAAAATAGTAACACTAAATTGCACTCTTAAAAAAAAAAAAAAAAGAGTTGGGCGCCTGGGTGGCTCAGTGGGTTAAGCCGCTGCCTTCGGCTCGGGTCATGATCTCAGGGTCCTGGGATGGAGCCCCGCATCTGGCTCTCTGCTCAGCAGGGAGCCTGCTTCCTCCTCTCTCTCTCTCTGCCTGCCTCTCTGCCTACTTGTGATGTCTCTCTGTCAAATAAATAAATAAATAATCTTAAAAAAAAAAAAAAAAGTTAAAATGACCTAAACCTAAAACCATAAAACTCCTAGAAGAGAACATAGGAGAAAAACTTCATAGCATTAGACCTGGCAGTGATTTCTTGGGTAAGACACCAAAAGTATAGATAACAAAAGCAAAAACAGACAAAAGACAAAATCAACATTGAAAAGACATGGGCAAAAAGTGTTTCTTCACATCATATATCTGACAAAGGATCAACATTCACAACATATAAAACAACTACAACTCAACAAAAATATCATATAACCTGATTTCAAAAATGAGCAAAGGACTTGGGTATTTTTCCAATGATAATATACAAATAGCCAACAACCGTTTGAAAAGATGTTCAATTAACATCATTAATAAGAGAAATGTAAATCAAAATCACAATTAAGTATATAAATGTCTATTACCATATTGTTCGTATGAAACTAAAATAATATTGAACACGAGCTACACTTCAATTTAAAAAAGTATCACCTCACACCCTTACTATTACTATTTAAACACATACACAAAAAAAACAAATGTTGGCAAAGATGTGGATACTGGAACCCTTGAGCACTATTGGTGGGATTGTAAAATAGTGCAACCACTATGGAAAACAGTATGAAGGTTCCTCAAAAAATTGAAAATAGAACTACTATATGACCCAGCAATCTCAATTCTGGCTATTTTAAGAATCGAAAGAAGGGTCTTTAAGAGATACCTGCACTGGCACAGCAGCACTCATCATAATAGTCAAAAGTCAAAAGGTAGAAACTACTCATGTCCATCAAGAGATGAATGGATAAACAAAATGTGGTATATACATAAAACAGAGTATCATTTTTTTTTTTAAGTGATCTCTACACCTATATGGGGTGTACTATATGTAAGTATAAGTAATCTCTACACCCATGGGGATCCAACCGATGACTTCAAGATCAAGAGTCGCATGTTTCACCGTATGAGCCAGCCAGGTGCCCTAGTATTATCGAGCCTTTAAAAGTATAGAAACCCTGTCACATACTACGACATGGATGAACCTTAAAGATACTATGGTAAGTGAAATAAATACTATATAACTCCACTTATATGATGTATCCAAAAGCAGTCAAATTCACAGAAACAGAAAACAAGGCCACCTGGATGGCTCAGTTGTTAAGCCTCTGCCTTCGGCTCAGGTCATGATCCCAGGGTCTAGGGATCCAGCTCTGCATCGGGGTCCCCACTCGGTGGGAAGCCTGCTTTCCCCTCTCCCACTCCCCCTGCTTGTATTCCCTCTCTCACTGTCTCTCTGTCAAATAAATAAAATCTTTAAAAAAAATAAGTAAGAAAAGAAAAGAAACAGAAAACATAAGATGGTTTCCAGGGGCTGGGGGAAGGAAAAAAAGGAGAATTGTTGTTAACTGGGTATAAAGTTTCAGATTTTCAAGACAAAAAGGTTCTGAAGAGGGGCGCCTGGGTGGCTCAGTGGGTTAAAGCCTCTGCCTTCGGCTCAGGTCATGATCCCAGAGTCCTGGGATCGAGTGCCACATCAGGCTCTCTGCTCAGCAAGGACCCTGCTTCCTCCTCTCTCTCTGCCTGTCTCTCTGCCTACCTGTGATCTTTGTCTGTCCAATAAATAAAATCTTTAAAAAAAAAAAAAAAGGTTCTGAAGATATGTTTCCCCTCAATGGGAATGCACTCAATGCCACAGAACTATACACTCAAAAACAGTTAAAAAGAGTAAGCTTCACGTTGTTTTTTACATTAAAAACGCAAATACACCAGGGTGAGTGGGTAGCTCATCTGCCTTCTGTTATGAACCTCAAGCTCAGGTCATGATCCCAGGGTCCTGGGATTGAACCCCACATGGAGCCCTTTTGGAGCCCTGCATAAGGCTCCCTCCAGGGAGCCTGCTTCTCCCTCTCCCTCTCCAGCTCATCCTGCTTGTGCTCTCTTGCCTTCTGTCAAATAAATAAAATCTTCTTAAAAAATTGAAAATATAAAAAGTGGTTTAAATGGTCAATTTTTGTCATATATATTTTACCACAATTTTTTATTTATGGGGGGGTGCAAAAAAGGCAGTTTTATTAAAGTACAGGGATAGGACCTGTGGGCAGAAAGAGCTGCCTTTGCCACAATTTTTTAAAATTAATAAAATAACAGATCAAACCCACTGAGTTGTATGGTGTATGAGTTATACCTCAATAAAGCTGTTGAAAAAAAAAAAATACCTGAGGAAATAGTTTACCTAAATCCTATGATTCCATGGCTTAAAAAGAGCAAATTGTTCAAAGAACCCTGAGCCCTGACTAGTGGTGACTATGTTCCTATTTTCTCCAACTTCCTCACTAAGGCCTCCAAATGACAGCTCTTCCCTTCCTTTCCAAGGCATACCATCACCTTCTAACCTCTTTATCTTATTAGGTCCAATCTCAAAGGAAAATTAAGTTAAAGAAACTGCAGTGGCAGTCATGGGAAGGAAGACAGAATTCAGCACATTTAGAGAGTCCAAATCTTTATTAAAAGAAATTTTTTTTTCACTTGGTAGACATATGATAAATGTTAGATCTCTGCCCTCGCTTTCCTTCTCTTCTTCCATCCCAGCATATATAGAGCAACCTCGGGGTGCCCCAGCGGCTCAGCTGGTTAAAGTGACTGCCTTCAGCTCAGGTCATGATCCCAGGGTCCTGGGATGTAGCCCATATCAGGCTCCTTGCTCCATGGGAAGCCTGTTTCTCCCTCTCCCTGCTACTCCGCCTGCTTGTGCTCTTTGTCAAATAAATAAATAAAAATTACTTAAAAATTAAAAATTTAAAGGGGCGCCTGGGTGGCTCAGTGGTTAAGCCGCTGCCTTCGGCTCAGGTCATGATCTCAGGGTCCTGGGATCGAGTCCCGCATCGGGCTCTCTGCTCGGCAGGGAGCCTGCTTCCTCCTCTCTCTCTCTCTGCCTGCCTCTCTACCTACTTGTGATTTCTGTCAAATAAATAAATAAAATCTTTAAAAAAAAAAATAAATTAAAAATTTAAAAAGCAACTTTTCTGGGGCACCTGCGTGGCTCCGTAGGTTAAGCATCCAGTTCTTGGGCTTTTAAGATTGAGCCTGGCATCCAGCTCCACACTCAGAGTGCAGTCTGCTTGTCCCTCTCCCTGTTCCTCCCCCTGCCTACACAGGCAGGTGTTCTCGCTCTCTAAAATAAATAAATAAAACCTTATAAATAAATAAATGGAAGAGCAACTTCTCTGTGCTTGTGCTGGACATCCACTGGCCCACCTCACATATGCTGGAGCTATTAAATCCACAGCACCATTTTAAATTTGTTTAAAAAAATTTGTTTAGGGGCACCTGGGTGGCTCAGTGGGTTAAATCCTCTGCCTTCAGCTCAGGTCATGATCGAGCTCTGCTCAGCAGGGAGCCTGCTTCCTCATATCTCTCTCTCTCTGCCTACTTGTGATCTCTCTCTGTCAAATAAATAAATAAAATCTTAAAAAAAAATTTTTTTGTTTAAAAAAATAATAAATTAACTGTGTTTTTAAACCATGCCTATCATATACTACTTAACCTTCAAAACACATCACTAAACTGTGAGTAGGATAAACTTATTATTTTTGTAAAATAATAAACATTTGTCTACTATTAAAAAAAGGATAAGATAGGGCGCCTGGATGGCTCAGTGGGTTAAGCCGCTGCCTTCGGCTTGGGTCGTGATCTCAGGGTCCTGGGATCGAGTCCCGCATCAGGCTCTCTGCTCGACGGGGAGCCTGCTTCCTCCTCTCTCTCTCTCTGCCTGCCTCTCTGCCTACATGTGATCTCTCTCTGTCAAATGAATAAATAAAATCTTTAAAAAAAA
>NW_026739491.1:3427615-3473649 GCF_022355385.1 Mustela nigripes
GGCTCAGTGGGTTAAGCCGCTGCCTTCGGCTTGGGTCGTGATCTCAGGGTCCTGGGATCGAGTCCCGCATCAGGCTCTCTGCTCGACGGGGAGCCTGCTTCCTCCTCTCTCTCTCTCTGCCTGCCTCTCTGCCTACTTGTGATCTCTCTCTGTCAAATGAATAAATAAAATCTTTAAAAAAAAAAAAAAAAAGGTAAGATAAAGACCAAGGACTAAGAATCACTTATGAATGATGGGACTAAGAGTGAGTTTCATTTCTTTTCTCTATTTTTTATAACGAATCTATAGCTTTTTTTTTTATAGCTTCTGTAATAAGAAAATTTAGTGCAAATCTTTAGAAAAATAAACATTCTGGCTCAAAATCTCACTGTCTCTTCGACCACAGGCACTTTCACGTGTACTGCACTAAAGCTGAATTAGCACCCAGAAGACAGACACTATTTCCTCCATCTTGCAGATGAGAATAAACTGAGACGCTAAACAGTTAAGTAACTTGGTCAAGGCTATATAGCCAGCAACTGACAAAGCAAGGATCACCAGGCCTTTTAACTTCACAGGGCCCTTGCCATTCCAGGCAATTTGCATTGTTGCTCCTAATATTGTCTGCTTGTTTTTTTTTTTAATTTATGATGAGACTCTCTTAAGAATCCTTGCTATGTGGGGGCGCCTGGGTGGCTCAGTGGGTTAAGCCGCTGCCTTCGGCTCAGGTCATGATCTCAGGGTCCTGGGATCGAGTCCCGCATCGGGCCCTCTGCTCAGCAGGGAGCCTGCTTCTCTCTCTCTCTCTCTCTGCCTGCCTCTCCATCTACTTGTGATTTCTCTCTGTCAAATAAATAAATAAAATTTAAAAAAAAAAAAAAAAAAAAAAAGAATCCTTGCTATGTAACTTTGGGCAAGTATGTCACTTAACCTCTGGAGACCTCAGTTTCCTCATCTGCAAAGCAAGAGTGGGAAAAGATATCTTACCTCTAATAGGCCCACATGCTAACGGATTTTAAGCCTAGATACCACCTAGGGTAAGAAAACGTAATGTGCAAGAGTGAATGGAGAAAAGTTGAGACCTATGCTCTGGGCCAAGAGCCATTCTTAATGGAAACAGGTGGTGGACAATCAAGAAGGAAAAAAACCACTGGAGGAACCACAAACTTCCTGGTTAAATGAACAGCTGAAAGCTTCAGCTTTGCTTTACTAACAATACTTCAATCTTGGCTAATTCATAATCAGAAACTACACACCGTAAGTAAAGCTAGGAAGAGTATAAAAACTTGCGGGGGGTGGGCAATAATTTATGCATGCTATGGTAACTTCATGATCTTCCGCGTGGACTCATTAATGTTAAAACAGAAAGAATCCCGGTGTGCTTCCATGTGGAGACGCCTTCTTCCTCACCAAGAATGTTAAGGAGAAACTGAACTTGCATAGCACTCTAAGAGACGCCACACTCGAGGAAAGGAGCCGACCCAACACTTGCGGAGAAGGTGCAAGAATGCAATTAAAGCTTCTCCGATCTACAAAGAATCAAAGACAGCGAAGAGACCTTTAAAAGAAGTTGTTCCTGTAAAGGATTCGCGGAGTACTGTAACCTCTTACACTGCAAGCATTATAAAGCACTGCCGCCCGCTATTTAAAACTGTTATATAGCCTTTCTCTTCGAGAGTAAAGGGTAATAAAAGTACAGCATTAACTCTGCTGGAGAGAAAAAGATTCCATTTTGCTGAAACAGGCTCCGACCAAAATCTCACCACCTTCCCGTCAACTAGGAGGATGAGCCTGAACCAACAAGAAGCTCCTTGGAACCTGTGCTATACTCCTAAGAATTAAAACAACATCTTGCCCCTAAAACCGCAACCAAGACACCACCTGCTTTAAATCCAAAGCCAGGTCCCTAGAAAAAAAAGCTCTTCACTGCGCTCTCCGCGCTCTCGGGTGCGAGATTCCAGCCCTGCTACTAGGCCACGACTGGGTGAGCACCTGATGTGGGGGGAGGGCGAGCCAAGGCCCTAGCGGATCCGGGGCGGGGAGCTGGGGGCTCTCAAGGCTCCCGAACAGAAGCGCTAACCCCCAGAAAGGCAGGGGTCCTGAGCTCTCTTCCAGGGGTCGGCACCAAGAACACGTGGGACGTCAGAAGGAAGGAAGGGGTGTCCCGGGCAGACAGCCTGGGTCTGGCACCGCGGCCGGAAAAAAGAGTGGAGCTACCCCTGGGCAGGGAACGGAGCCCTCGGGGCCCGCAGGGTGAAGGCAAAGGGCGCGGAGAGAGGGGACAAGGCCACGAGGAGGGCGGGTCTCCCTGGGCGCGGGGGCACGCGCCGGACTAGCGCGACGGGACCCGGGGAGCGGAGGGCCCCGACACGCGGGAGGAGATCGCCGACCTGCCCCCGGGGCGCGGGAAGCCAGAAGCGGCCGCGCCCGAAGGGCCCTGTGACCCGCGGCCGCCAGGACCGGACCCGCCCCGCGGCGCCTTCCTCCTGCCTCCTTTCCCTCCCTCGCTCCCTCCCTCCACCCGCGGCCCGTTAACCCGTGGCCACCGCACTCACCAGCGGCTGCACCTGAGCCCGCCGCTACCTCAGCTGCTGCCTGCGCCTCCGCAGCCGCCGCCGCCGCCTCGCTGCTGAGGCCGAGTCCCGGGGGAGCCTCCGCGTCCCGCCGCCGCTGCCGCTGCCGCCAGAGCAGAACACCCCAAAATGGCGGCACTTCCGGCACCTACCACCGGCGGGGAGGGCTGAGGAGGAGGAGGGGGAGGGCGGTGAGAGGGAACGTACCACCGCGGTGCCGCCCGCAGCGCCGAGCCGAGCGGAGCACGGTGCAGGGCCGAGCGGAGCGCGCGGCGCTACAGCGCCCCCTTGGGCTGGGGAGTGGAGAAGCAGCCGCGCCGAAGCCCTGGGCGCTGCGGGCGGAACCCTCAGCCCGGGGAGCTGCAGGAGCGCATCTCTTTGTCTCGGAGCGCTGCTGCTGCAAAGGGTCGGAAGACCGGGCCTGAGAGTCTGAGGTTCTTGGCCCTGCGCACCGTACCCACAGGAGTTCTCGATGACTTGGTGGACGAGGACCTCTGCTTGGCACTGAATTATGCGCATAATAAAATATTTGATGAATGAATGAATGAGTGAATGGAATGGCGCTTGGCCAGCTTTGGGCACATGACACACCCTCCTTCTGCCCCAACAGACAAGCAACGAGATCCAGGCCTTCTTCCGTCTTTGCTGAGATGTGGAACGTGAATGTAATTGCAAGCTTTCAGAGTTAGGGGAGTGCTTTCTAACAGGATGATCCGCCTGTGAACGCACAACCTTGCAAAAATTCCTGCAGCGCCAGGAAGCTCGTAAGGGTTCTTATCAAGAGACTGATTGCTCAGCCCTAACCTACATTTCCCAGAAAAAAAATTTTTAAACAACCCAGGTTAGGTCCCAAAAGACCTCCTTCAGAGTGACTCAGGAATCCCTAGATCTAGGTGGAATTCAAACTACAACTGTTGTTCGCTTGTTTGTTTAAAAAGGCTAATGCAGGTCCTACACCTTAAGTGACAGTGAAATATACATAAAAAAAGAAAACTTAGAGGCGCCTGGGTGGCTCAGCACTTAACCTTCTGCCTCTGCTCACGTCTTGATCCCAGGGTCCTGGGATCCAATCCCCCCTATCAGGCGCCCAGCTCAGCTGGAAGCCTGCTTCTTCCTCTTGCACTCCCCCTTCTTGTGTTCCCTCTCTCGCTGTCTCTCTCTCTGTGTCAAATAAATAAATAAAATCTTTAAAAATAATAATAGCTAACATTTGTAAAAAAAAAAAAAAAAAAAAAACGAAAGAAAGAAAGAAAAGAAGAAGAAAGAAAGAAGAAGAAAAGAAAGGAAGGAAACTAGAAAATTTAGTTCTGGGCCCTTTTGGACCCAGCAACAGGCAATTAACTCTTGGGTTTGCAAATGTTTTCTCTGAAACATCATCTGGCTTCCCAGAGCAAATAATTCCTATATCCACAAATACTGATTATACTCTACCTCACCACAAAAAATTAAAAAATAGGGGATCCTGGGGATGCCTGGGTGGCTCAGTGGGTTAAGCCTCTGCCTTCAGCTCAGGTCATGATCTCAGGGTCCTGGGATCAAGCCCCGCATAGGGTCTCTGCTTAGTAAGGAGCCCTCTCTCAGTCTGCCTCTCTGCCTACTTGTGCTCGTTCTCTGTCAAATAAATAAATAAAATCTTAAAAAAAAAAAAAAAGAAAGAAAAGAAAGAAAGAAAAGAAAAAAAATAGGGTGCCTGGGTGACTCAGCTGGTTAAGCATCTGCCTTTGACTCAGGTCATGATCCCAGGGTTCTGAGATGGAGCTGCCTGCTCAGCCAGGAGTCTGCTTCTCCCTCTGCCCCTTTCCCTGTTCATGCTTGCTCTCTCTCTCTGAAATAAGTAAATAAAAATATTTTAATTAACTAATTAATTAATAAGGGCACTCCCAAGCAGAAGCCTCAAGGGTTTTCCCATGTATTAGAAACACCTCTTTCCTCCTTGGGGGTTAGAGGGAAACTAACATAGTTTTCCTGGTACCATACAGACAGGAACAATTAGCTCCTGATGCATTATCATATTCCCTAATTGTACCATATAGTTTATCATTTCGTATACATTTATAATGCTGATATGTGATCTTGTTCTTGTTAATAAGTGTATGTGTAATTTACTGAAAACACCCTATATTTATAGATCATTACAACTTATAGAATGCTGTCATATACATCACCACAATTAATTTTATATTGGTCTCCCAGCTGCCACAGATTGTACAAACTTTGTAAACAGAGACTGTCTTTGTGGGCCACAGAATCATCCAGATATGCACCAGGCTCACTTCCTTACTTCCTTCAGGTCTTGACGTAAATGTCACCTTCTCACCTGGGCTTTCGCTGACCACCTCATTTATAATTATACACACAGAGGGGTGCCTGCATGGCTCAGTCAGTTAAGGGTCTGCCTTCAAGTCCTGGGATCCAGCCCCATGTCAGGCTTCCTGCTCAGCGGGGGTCTGCTTCTTCCACTGCCCCGTCCTCTGCTTGTGCTGTCTCTTTTTCTCTCTCACTCTCTCTCAAATAAATAAATAAGATCTTTAAAAAAACAAATAAATAAAATAAAATCTCACACACACACAGAAAGACAGAAATAATGAAATAAAATTACACACACAAACACCCATGCTTCTAATCCCCCTTTTCTGGCTTGTTTTTATCCAAATCACTAATCACCATCTAACGCAGTGTATTTTGTACTTCATATTTTACTCACTTTATTTGTACCCCACCCCAATTAGATGGTAAATTCTACAGGAATAGGATCTTAGTCTTTTTTATATCCTCAGGGCCTAGAAAAATGCCTACCTATAATAGATGCTCAATAAATTGTACTGGTTTTTAAATTTGACGTAGATATATTGTGAAATGGTTTTTAAATTTGACTTAGATATATTGTGAAATGGCTACCACAATAAGATTAGTTAACATCCTCATCTCATATAGATAGAATTTTTTTTTTTCTTTCTTGTGTTGAGAACTCTTAGGATCTACTCTTTTAACAACTTTCCCATAGCCCAGACCACAGTGTTAACTATAGTCATCAAGTTGTATATTACATCCTAAGTACTTACTTATAACTGGAAACTTGTACCTTTTGACTGTCTTTATCCACTTCCCCTCCTCCGTCAATACATATTGTTGAACTGAATAAGCATACCTAGGTGTTTATTATGGAAAAAGAGAATGAATTGTTTACCCTTCAGAAGCTTCCTAGAATCTATGATTATAAATATATGACTAATATATTAATAATAAAATTAAAATAATATATTCATATATCATATATAAATAATATGTTAATAATAAAATTTAAAATTAAAATTAATATATTAATAATAAACTACATATAAATATATGATTATAAATTATATGAATATAATGAGTTAGATGAAGGTAGGGATCACGACCATTTTCTTTTTTTTTTTTTTAAGATATATTTATTTATTTGACAGAGAGAGATTACAAGTAGGCAGAGAGGCAGGCAGAGAGAGAGAGGAGGAAGCAGGCTCCCTGCTGAGCAGAGAGCCCGATGCGGGACTCGATCCCAGGACCCTGAGATCATGACCTGAGCCGAAGGCAGCGGCTCAACCCACTGAGCCACCCAGGCGCCCCACGACCATTTTCTTATTCTCTGGTTTCTCCATGTTTTTTTCATAATATCTGACTTAGATATTTCTTGAAGGGCAACCAGAAACTTTCCCCTATTTTATCTGCCTCTTCACTTAGGGCTCCCATTGGCAGAGGAAGTAACACTTGTCGCAAGGTACCAGGCTTCCTCTTGCATCTCGTTACCAAGGCAGGAGCCTGCTTCTCCCTCTCCCTCTGCCCCTCCTTGTGTTCTCTCTCTTGCTCTGTTCTCTTTGTCTCAAATAAATTTAAAAAATCTTTAAAGAGGGGGCACCCAGCTGGCTCAGTCAGTTGAGCACATGACTCTTGATCTTGAGGTTGTCAGTTTGAGCTTCACGTTGGGTGCAGAGATTAATTTAAAATATAATATTCTGGGGCGCCTGGGTGGCTCAGTCATTAGGTGTCTGCCTTCGCTCAGGTTGTGATCCTAGGGTCCTGGGGTCCAGCCCCGCATCAGGCTCCCTGCTCAGCAGGAGGCCTGCTTCTTGCTCTCCCACTCCCCCTGCTTGTGTTCCCTCTCTCACTGTCTCTCTCTGCCTCATAAATAAATAAAATCTTTAAAAAAAAAAAAAAAAGAAATAAAATCTTAAGGGGCACCTGGATGACTCAGTCAGTTAAGTAAGCAGCTCTTGATTTGGGCTCAGATCATGATCTCAGGGCTGTGAGACCAAAGGCTGCATGGAGCTCAGCGTTGGGCGTGGAGCCTGCTAAAGATCCTCTCTCTCAGCTTGCCTGGGTAGCTCAGTTGACTAAGTGTCTGCCTTTGGCTTAGGTCATGATCCCAGGATCCTGCTCAGCGGGAGCCTGTTTCTCACTCTGTGCCTGACACTCTGCCTACTTGTGCTGGTGAGCACACTTGCGCTCTCTTGCTCTGTCAAATAAATAAATAAATACAATCTTAAAAAAAAAAAAAAAAAAAGATCCTCTCTCTCCCTCTCTAGGACAAAAAGGAAAAAAAGTAATTAAAAAAAAAAAACTTAAAAAAATAACAGTGCTCTGAATCCTCACCACTTGTCATTGCCCTAATTTTAGTCATTCTGCTAGGATATAGTGATATTTCACTATGGGTTTTTTTTTTTTTTTTTTTTTTTTTTGGAGCCTAAACCTACAACCCCAAAATCAAGAGTCACATACTCGAACTGAGCCAGCCAGGCACCCTTTATTGTGGTTTAAATTTTTACTTCCTGGGGTGCCTGGGTGGCTTGGTGGGTTGAAGCCTCTGCCTTCGGCTCGGGTCGTGGTCCTGGGGTCCTGGGCTCGAGCCCCACATCGGGCTCTCTGCTTGGTGGGAGGCCTGCTTCCTCCTCTCCCTCTCTCTGCCTGCCTCTCTGTCTGTCAAGTAAATAAATTTAAAAATCTTTAAAAAAATAATAAATAAATAAATAAATTTTTACTTCCTTAATGATGTTGAGAGGCTTTATAAAATGTTTATTGACGGGACGCCTGGGTGGCTCAGTTGGTTACGCGGCTGCCTTCGGCTCAGGTCATGATCCCAGTGTCCTGGGATCTAGTCCCACATCGGGCTCCTTGCTCAGTGGGGAGCCTGCTTCTCCCTCTGCCTCTGCCTGCCATTCTGTCTTCCTGTGCTCACTCTCCCCCCCCCCCAGATAAATAAATAAAATCTTTAAAAAAATAAATAAATAAAATAAAATAAAATGTTTATTGACTATTTAAATATGCTCTCTTGTGAACAGTCTACTTAAGTCTTTCTTTCTCCCTCTCTCTCCCAAGACTCTTAGTTTAGTAGGAGATACAGATATATCTATAGGAGATATAGATATATCGAAAGGTACATACTTTTTTTTTTTTTTTTTTTAAGTAGGCTCCATGACTGGTGTGGAGACCAGTGCAGAGCAAACTCACAACCCAAGATCAAGACCCATGAAATCAAGACCTGAGGGGAGATCACTTAACTGACTGAGCCACCTAGGTGCTACAGTTTTTTTTATGTTTTGAATACAAGTCCCTTGCTGGATATGTGTGGTGCTTATGTCTTCTCCCGGTGTGGCTTGCCTTTACCATCTTAATGGTTTCTCTCTTTCTTTCTTTTTTAAAGATTTTATTTATTTATTTGACAGAGATCACAAGTAGGCAGAGGCAGGCAGAGAGAGAGGAGGAAGCAAGCTCCCCGCTGAGCAGAGAGCCTGATGTCGGGCTTGATCCCAAGACCCTGGGATCAAGACCTGAGCCAAAGGCTGAAGCTTTAACCCACTGAGCCACCCAGGTGCCCCTCTTAATGGTTTCTTTTGATGAAAAATATTTTTAATTTTAATATGGCCTTGTTTTTTGTTTTGTTTTGTTTTTGTTTTGTTTTCAAGGTCCTGTTTTTTGGTCCTTATTTTATGGTTGGTGATTTCTATGTTCTGTTTGAGAGATTTTTGTTTAGCCAGGTCATGAAAATTTTCTCCTTTATTGGTTTAATCTTTCACACTTAGATCTAAGATCCATCTACTGTTTTTATATATGGTATGAGAGGAGGGTCACAGTTCTTTTCTTTTGTCTTTCTCTGTAGATATCCAGCTGATCCATTACTATTTAGAAAGGCCATCTTTTCCCACTGAGATTTGCAGTTAGGCTTGCTTCTTTCTTTCTTTCTCTTTCTTTCTTTCTTTTTTTCTTTCTTTCTTTCTTTCTTTTCTTTCCAGTAGGCTCCACACCAAGGCTTGAAAAGGCTTGAACTTATGACCCCAAGATTAAGAATCACATGCTCCACCAATTGAGCAAGTCAGGTGCCCTGAAGCTTTTTTTTTTGAACTCTCACATTGGTAGTTGGAATAAAAACAGTACAACCACTTTGGAAGACCGATTGACTGTATCTACGAAACCCAAACAATTAAATGGACTTGTATGTACCCTGTGATGCAGTAATTCCATTCCCAACAGAAATGAGTACATTATTTTTTTACCAAGAGAATTGTTTGTAGCACTTTTATTAATAATAACCTGCCCCCCCCCCCAAATAACTCAAACTGGAAAAGGTAGATAAATTGTGCAATATATTTATAGCAGACTATTTATATAGCAAGGACAAGGAAGAAACTGCTACTAAGGATGAGTCCCATAGACATACTATTAAGTAAAACAAGTCAGGAAAAAAAAATACAGGGGCGCCTGGGTGGCTCAGTGGGTTAGAGCCTCTGTCTTCAGCTCAGGTCATGATCCTGGGGTCCTGGAATCGAGCCTCGCATCGGGCTCTCTGCTCAGCAGGGAGCCTGCTTCCCCCTCTCTCTGTCTGCCTCTCTGCCTACTTGTGATCTCTATCAAATAAATAAATAAAATCTTTTAAAAAAATAGTTAAAAAAAAAGAAAAAAGCACATCTTGCACAAGTCTATTTAATTGAAGTTTGAGAATAGGTAAAAATAATAAGAAATGTCAGGATAGAGGTAATCTTTGCCAGGAAGTGGGGATTGACTATGAACTAAAGGGAGTATGAGCGAACTTTCTGGAATATTGGAATGTGTTACATCTTCGTCTGAGGGATGGTCTCATGGATGTATAAATATATGAAATTTATCACACCTTACACTTGGAATTTGCGTGTTTTCTATGGCCAGGAAGAATAACAACAAACAACCCATTAGACAAATGGACAAGGAAATAAACATACAATTCACAGAAAGAATACAAATGGCCAATAAACAAAAAAAGTTCAATCTAACAAATAATTAAAGATATTAAAATTAAAACAATGTGGATTTTTTGGACTGTCAAATGGGAGATAAATAATTTTAAAAGATGATGGAGTTGTGAACATTAGGCATGCTTGGTGTATATACATACAGCCATATAGGAGGGAAACAATCATTAAAATTAAAAACATTCATACCTATTTATATAAAATTCTAGAAAATGCTAATTAATCTATAGCAGATCAGTGTTTGCTGAGGAATAGGGTAAGGGAATAAAGAGGTATGGGAAGAAGGGGTTACAAAGGAAACCGAAAACACTTATTTGGAGGTAATGGATACATTCTATTATCTTCATTATGGTGATGTTTTCACAAGTACATACATATATCAAAATGTATTAAAGCATATACTTTATTTAAAAAAATAAAAAAGATTTAGAGCACCTCAGTGGCCCAGTTGGTTAAGCATCTGTCCTCGGCTGGGGTCATGATCCCAGGGTCCTGGGCTGAGTCTCATGTCAGGCTCCCTACTCAGCAGGGAGTCTCCTTCTCCCTCTCCCTCTGCCCCTCCCCCTGCCCGTGTTCACAGGTTCTCTCTGTCTCAAATAAATAAATAAAATCTTAAAAATAAATAAATCACTTAATTTTTTTAAAAGATTTTATTTATTTACTTGAGAGAGAGACAGTGAGAGAGAGCATGAATGAGAAGGTCAGAAAGAGAAGCAGACTCCCCATGGAGCTGGGAGCCCGATGCGGGACTCGATCCCGGGACTCCAGGATCATGACCTGGGCCGAAGGCAGTCGTCCAACCAACTGAGCCACCCAGGCGTCCCAATCACTTAATTTTTAAAAAAAGATTTAATTTTTATTATTTATTATTTATTATTTTTAAAGATTTCTTTATTTATTTCTTTGATAGAGATCACAGAGGCAGAGAGAAAGGCAGAGAGAGAGGAAGGGAAGCAGGCTCCCTGCCGAGCAGAAAGCCCAACGCAGGGCTCCATCCCAGGACTCTGGGTTCATGACCTGAGTCAAAGGCAGAGGCATTAACACACTGAGACACCCAGGCGCCCCAAAAGATTTAATTTTTAAAGTAATCTATGCCTGGCATGGGTCCAGAACTCACAGCCCTGAGATCAAGAGTCACTTGCTCCACCGACTGAGCCAGCCAGGTAACCCTAAAGTGTATACTTTAAATACATGTAGTTTCGTGTATGTCAATTATACTCAGGAAAACTATAATGCAGCATTCTTTGACTTGGCCAACTAGTATTTATTGAGTGCCAACTAGTCAGGCACTGGGCTAGACAATGGGGTTATAGGCATGAATGCAATAGACAAGGTCTCTGCCCTCATGGAAGTGACTATATTTCTAATTGGTTAAAAAAAAAAAAGGCGCTATCCAGTTGGGTTCCCCATCCATCAATGGGGAAATAGTTATGGAAATGCTGTATCCAGTAGCTGCTGTGGAGAGTGTCTTTTGAATCCAGAGCAACCAGAGCAGTGGGCAGTGCAGCAGGCACCTGGGGACAGCCAGTGTGACCTATACAACGACCTGCATGGTAAGATAGTGTATACACTGCAGCTTCCCTCGGTGCTCAGTGGCAGCCCACCCCCCCCACCAAATGTGAACCACTTCTTAGAGGCTTTTATCTGTTAAGTCCAAAGAAGTCAATGTTTCCAGACTTCTTCATTCAGGAGGTTCAAAGAATGTTGGTACAAAAATTATCAAACTGAGGGGTGTCTGACTTCAGCTCCAGTCATGATCTTGGGGACCTGGGACAGAGCCCCAGGTCTGGCTCAGCTCTGTTCTCACTCTCCCTCAAATAAATAAAATCTTTTTTTTTTTTTTAAGATTTTATTTGTTTATTTGACAGACAGAGATTAAAAGTAGACAGAGAGGCAGGCAGAGAGAGAGAGAGGGAAGCAGGCTCCCCGCTGAGCAGAGAGCCCAACGCGGGACTCAATCCCAGGACCCTGGGATCATGACCTGAGCCAAAGGCAGCGGCTTAACCCACTGAACCACCCAGGCGCCCTCAAATAAATAAAATCTTTAAAACGAAAATCATCAAACTGAAGCAAGAGAATGGACAGGTAGAAGCTGCAGACACTGCCATCAAGAGGAAGGTCAGAAAGAGTCACAAACCACAGAGTTAAGCCGAATCAGAGGAGGAGCTTGAGGATAGGAACCACCCCCAGGCTATCCAGGAGCAGTTGCCCCAGAAGCTGACTAAAAGAACGGAAAAATGTGGGCGCCTGGGTGGCTCAGTGGGTTAAGCCGCTGCCTTTGGCTCAGGTCATGATCTCAGAGTCCTGGGATCGAGTCCCGCATCGGGCTCTCTGCTCAGCGGGGAGCCTGCTTCCCTCTCTCTCTCTCTCTGCCTGCCTCTCCATCTACTTGTGATTTTGCTCTGTCAAATAAATAAATAAAATCTTTAAAAAAAAAAAAAAAAAAAAAAAAGAACGGAAAGACGTGACCCAATAGGTGGAGCTGCTGGGAACGTTGCTGGCAGACAGCTGGGCAAAGGCGCCAACCCAGTTTCAAGCAGTGAGTGAGACCCTGGCATCACAGCAAAAATCCGCATGATCCCGTGGCCTCTAAGGTGTTGTTAGAAACTTTGTAAGGTGAGCTGAAGCTTTTTAAAGAAACAGCCAAAATACAGATGGAGGAGTTCCAGGCCCTGAAAGTAAAGTTGAAGATGAAAGAAGAGAGGGCCTGGTTCACTGAACGGCAGATTTTATGTAACAGTCAAGTAAATGATTTTACAACAGCCCTTGAGGAAATGGAGCAGCTATTAGAAATGTGATAAAAAGCAAGTGGCCAGATGGCTCCCTCTTGGGGAGGAAGTCTCAGAGAAAGCCACTTCGAACATCTGCTTGTTGGCCATGATCTAGGATTCACCAGACGTGGAAGGAAAGCAGTTTCTGCAGCAGGATTCAGGATAGTGTATGCTGGCATGGAGGTTCCACCTGTAAGCAAGTGTTCCCAGCCTTCGGATGGGTCAGCTTTCCTGAATCTCACCCATATGTAACAGTGGGGCTTGGAAGGGGCCTAAGGGAGAGAGGCCCAGAAGCTTGGATCAATGTCCTAGGCAACAAAGTAGCATGCCTGTAAGAATCAGGAGACAAAACCAGCCACAGCCAGAGGATCCAGAAGGTCCCATCCAGATATGCGGGAAGAAAACTTTAATTGTACAAGGGAGCACTAGCGCTCTATGAGAGAAGTTGCTGAGGGGACATGCACTCCCCTTCTAACTTGGGACACATTCTGTCCCATCCTGGTTGGGATCTGTACCTCATGGTAAATTTATGAACTTGAAGCAGATTAATAAATGGAGTGAAAGTACAGATAGCAATAATACCTACCTGAAACTATGTATCTTAGAGTTTTCATGTAAATCACTTACATAGTGCACCTGGGTGGATCACTCATTAAGCATCTGCCTTTGGCTCAGTCATGATCCCAGGGTCCTGGGATTGAGCCCCACATTGGGCTCCCTGCTCAGCAGGAAGCCTGCTTCTCCCTCTCTCACTCCCCCTGATTGTGTTCCCTCTCTCACTGTGTCTCTCTCTATCAAATGAATAAATAAACTCTTAAAAAATAAATCATATATATATATATATATATATAATGTTTGTAAAATGCTGTTTCTATTTTTTTTTTAAGATTTTATTTATTTATTTGACAGACAGAGATCACAAGTAGGCAGAGAAACAGGCAGAGGGAGAGGAGGAAGCAGGCTCCCTGCTGAGCAGAGAGCCCGATTCGGGGCTGGATCCCAGGACCCTGGGATCATGACCTGAGCCGAAGGCAGCGGCTTAACCCACTGAGCCACCCAGGCGCCCCTAAAATGCTGTTTTTAAAGTAAATATTCTATAACTAGTTTATAACTTTGAGAAATGATAAAAGGATAGTACAATTATTACACATGGGTCTATCAAAATCTTTTAGAAAGCTACATAGGGGCACCTGGCTGGCTCACTCGGTGGAGCATGTGACTCTTGATCTCAGGGTTGTGAGTTCAAACCCCGTGCTGGGTGTAGAGATAACATAGAAACAAAATCCTTAAAAAAAAAAAAGAAAGAAAAATATATAAGCTGCCACAAAAAGATGTTAAAAACACACAGTTAAGTACTAAAAAGCAAGTTACAAAATTCCCAATTTTGTTTTAAGGAAATACATATATATATTCAAAACTTCCATGTTAAAAACTGAGGGAAGGGGGTTAGTTTTTTTGTAGGCGGTAAATATGGGAAGATGTGGGCCTGGGAAGGACTAGTGAGAGATACGGGATTTGAGTCCCTGGATTGTTGCTATTTGCTTACTTGCCCTTTTTTTTAAAAAAAAAAAAGATTTTATTTATTTATTTGACAGACAGAGAGAGAAATTGCAGTAGGCAGAGAGGCAGGCAGAGAGAGAGGGGAAGTAGGCTCTCTGCTGAGCAGAGAGCCCAATGTGGGACTCGATCCCAGGACCCCAAGATCATGACCTGAGCTGAAGGCAGAGGCTCAACCCACTGAGCCACCCAGGCGCCCACTTACTTGCCCTTTCTGAGGTTTGTATGAGTCAGTAGATCATCCATGTTGCCCAAGCTAGTTAAGATTTGGGCATCTAGGGGTGTTTGGCTGGCTCAGTCAGAGGAGCATGCAACTCTTGAACTCGGGGTTGTGAGTTTGAGACCCCGTTTGGCAGAGACATTATTTCAATAGATAAACTGATGCTTCTTATCCATTCATCCACTGACAGACGCCTGGGTTAGGTGCTGCCCAACTCATTTTTTTTTTTTTTAGTTTATTTATTTAAATCATCTCTATACCCAACAGGGGGGAGTGTGTGTGTGTGTGTGTACACACACAGGGGACTATTATTCAGCCTTAAAACGGAGGCAAATTATGGGTTGCCTGGGTGGCTCAGTGGATTAAGCCTCAGTGGATTAATCAGGTCATGATCCCAGGGTCCTGGGATGGAGCCCCACATCAGGCTCTCTGCCTGCCTCTCTGCCTACTTGTGATCTCTGTCAAATAAATAAATAAACTCTTTAAAAAAAAAAAAAAGGAAGCTAATTCTGACACCTGGCACAACACAGATGAACTTTGAGGATATTATCTTAAGTGAAATAATCCAGTCACAAAAGGACAAATGGTAGGTGATGTCACTTATATGCGGTATCTAGAGTAGTTAAAATTACAATAACAGAAAGTAAAATGGTGGCAGCTAAACGAACATGAAAAGATATCAACATCACTCATCATCAGGGAAATGCAAATCAAAACCAGAGTGAGATATCACCTCACCCCTGTCAAAATGAGTAAAATAAAAAACACAAGAAACCGAGTGTTGGCAAGAAAAAAGAACCCTCATGCACTGTTGCATGCCAATTGGTGCCGTCTCTTTGGAAAACAGCATGGAAGTTCCTCAAAAACAGCATGGAAGTTCCTCAAAAAAATAAAAATAAGGGTCACCACACGATCCAATAATTCCACTACTGGGTATTCACCCAAAGTAAATGAAAACACTAATTTGAAAAGATACACACACCCCTATGTTTATTGCAGCATTATTTACAATACCCAAGATATGGAAGCAACTCAAGTGTCCATCCATAGATAAATGGACAAAGAAGATGAGGCATATAATATTGGGATATTATCTGGCCATAAAAAAGAATGGGATCTTACCAGCTACCACAGCATGGATGGACCTAGAGGATATAGTGCTAAGTGAAATAAGTCAGAGAAAGACAAATACCATATGATTTCACTCAGATGTGGAATTTAAGAAACAAAATAAATGAACAAAGGAAAAACAGACCAAAAAAACCCCAGACTCTTAAATAAAAAGAACACACTGGTGGTTGCCAGAGGAAAGGTGGGTGGAGAGAAGTGAGGATAAAGGGGATTAAGAGTGATGATGAGAGGGGCCTAGTGCCTGGCTGGCTCAGTCAGTAGAACAGAAGACTCTTCATGTCAGGGCCACCTGGGTGGCTCAGTGGGTTAAGCCTCTGCCTTTGGCTCAAGTCATGATCTCAGGGTTCTGGGATCGAGCCCCACATCTGTCTCTCAGCTCAATGGGGAGCCTGGTTCCCCCTTTCTCTCTGCCTTCCTCTCTACTTGTGATCTCTCTGTCAAATAAATAAAATATTAAAAAAAAATAAAAGACATCTTCATGTCAGGGTTGTGAGCTTCAGCTCCATATCGGCTCTAGAGATTACTTAAGAATAAAATCTTTTTTTTTTAAAGATTTTATTTATTTATTTGACAGAGAGAGATCACAAGTAGGCAGAGAGGCAGGCAGAGAGAGAGAGGAGGAAGCAGGCTCCCTGGCAAGCAGAGAGCCCGATGTGGGACTCAATCCGAGGACCCCGAGATCATGATCCGAGCCGAAGGCAGCGGCCCACCCACTGAGCCACCCAGGCGCCCAAGAATAAAATCTTTTAAAAAAATTTTTTTGGGGTGCCTGGGTGGCTCAGTGGGTTAAAGCCTCTGCCTTCAGCTCAGGTCGTAATCCCAGGGTCCTGGGATCAAGCCCCACATCGGGCTCTCTGCTCAGCAGGGAGCCTGTTTCCTCCTCTCTGCCTACTTGTGATTTCTGTAAAAGAAATAAATAACATCTTAAAAAAATATTTGTTGAATCATAAAAAAGAGTTGTTTCTTTCTTTTTTTAAGATTCTATTTATTTATTTGACAGAGATCACAAGTAGGAGAGGTGCAGGCAGAGAGAGAGAGAGGAGGAAGCAGGCTCCCTGCCGAAGCAGAGAGCCTGATGTGGGACTTGATCCCAGGACCCCGGGATCCTGACCTGAGCTGAAAGCAGAGGCTTTAACCCACTGAGCCACCCAGGCACCCCAAGTTGTTTATTTCTTTTAAAGCTTTTTGTTTATTTGTCAAAGACAGAGAGAACAAAAACAGGGGGGGCAGCAGGCAGAGGGAGAAGCAGGCTCCCCACTGAGCAGGGAGCCCACTGCGGGGCCTGGTCCCAGGACCCTGGGATCATGATCTGAGCCGAAGGCAGACACTTAAGTGACTGTGCCACCCAGGCACCCCAAAGAGTTAACCATTATATTGTACATCTGTAACTAATAGAACACTGTATGTATATTATAATTCAGTAAAGAAAGAAAGAAAAAGAGATTAAAAATGAGATTAAAAAGTGTAAAAAAAAAAAAAAAGCGAGAGAGAGAAAGAGAGAGAGAGATAGAGGAAGAGAGAGGGACAAAGGGGAAAAAAGTAGTGGTTACCAGAGGCTGGAGGAAGGGTGGTATGGGGAGTTGTTTATTTTTTTTTAAATTAATTTACTTTTTTAAAAAGATTTTGTTTATTTGGCAGGAAAGACACAGCGAGAGAGGGAACACAAGCAGGGTATTGGGAGAGGCAGATACAGGCTTCCCACTGAGCAGAAAGACTGATGCAGGGCTGGATCTCAGGACCCTGAGATCATGACCTGAGCCAAAGGCAGACGCTTGATGACTGAGCCCACCAGGCACCCCAAATTAATTTACTATTTTAAAAAAGGATTTTATTTATTTATTTTAGAGAGAATGAGAGAAAGAGAGAGCACAACTGGGGGGTGAGAGAAGGGGCAAAGGGAGAGGGAGAAGCAGACTCCCTGCTGAGCAGAGAGCCCTACGCAGGACCCCTGGATCATGACCCAAGCTGAAGGCAGATGCTTAACTGATCCAGGGACCCTTAGTAACTCAGATTAATCAGGACTCTGCCACGTAGAACTCATTCCTGCTGAGATGATTCCAGCCGCCCTCATCACCACTCCAGTCCCCAAGAGGAGAAAAAGAGTGTGAAGGAGACTTGAGGAGTTACGGACTGGGCCTGTTCGTCTTGATGCTGGCGCACACATCACTTCCTCTCACGTTCCATCGGAGGCGACTGAGTCCTGTATCCCTTCTTACTGCAAGGGACACTGAGCATATGACGGCTCAGATATTGTAAGAGAAGTGGATAAAGAATTTTGGTGGACAGTTTGTCTCTAAAAAGAAAAAACCAAAATCCCTGGGGGAACATACATCTAACTGAAACAATTATCTCCACTACTGGAAACCCTCACTTTTTATATATCATTTTGAAGAGTTTGCATTTTTTAATAAACATATTACTATTATAATGAGAAACTACAAAGCAAAACCAGGGTAGAGGGAGTGACAATAAAATATCTGCATAAAAGCTGAAATTAAAAAAAAAAAACAAAAAACACACTAAACTCCTTGTTTATTTTTAATTTTTTTATTTTTAAAAAATTTTAATTTTTTTATTTTTAAAAAATATTTTGTCTATTGGGGCACCTAGGTGGCTCTTCTCCTTCGCCTGCTTCTCCCTCTCCCACTCCTCCTGCTTATAGTTCTTTCTCTTGCTGTGTCTCTCTCTGTCAAATAAATAAAATCTAAAAAAAAAGTTTTATTTATTTTTTAAGAGAAAGAGACAGCACGAGGGAGGAGGCAGGAGAGGGAGAAGCAGACTCCCCGCTGAGCAGCGAGCCTGATGTGGTCCTGATCCCAGGACCCTCAGATATGACCAGAGCCAAAGGCAGATGCTCAACCGACTGAGCCACTCAGGCACCCCAACTCCTTGGTTTTTTTATTTCTTTGTTTAGATTATTTATTTATTCACGAGAGAGAGAGGCAGAGGGAGAGGGAATGGGACGGGGAGAAGCAGGCTCCCCACTGAGCAGGGAGACAAACACGGGTCTCAATTTTAGGACTCTGGGATCCTGACCTGGGCAGAAGGCAGACACTTAACTGACAGAGCCACCCAGGAGTCCGCAATTCCTTGTTTTAAAAAACAAAAAACCAAAAAAGCTACTGAACTCCTTGTTAAAAAAAAAAAAAAAAAAAAAAGCTGAAACCACTTAATCAGTTTAAAAAAAAAAAAACCCAACGTAAATTTCCATCACAGAAGAATGGGTAAATAAATGATGGTATAGGCCTACTGGGTAAGTTATATCTCAACAAAGCTGTTCAAAAGTTTTCTAGTGGTACACATAGGAAATTAGAGGAAAAAACATGCATCTGAGGTGGTAAGATTATGGATAATTAAATTCTACTTTGCTGTATTTTCCAATTGCTATGAGTACGTATGACTTTTTTCTTGTTTTCTTAAGTAAACTCTAACCCCCATGTGGAGCTTGAACTCACAACCCCAAAAGATCAAGAGTTGCATGCTCCTCCCACTAGGCCATTTGCGCACCCCAAGTATGTATTACTTCTACAAGAAGAAAAGAAACCTTTTTAAAATAGCACCAGAACCATTTTCCACTTAAACGTAAATAAGCGGCATCACAACCATTTCTCTTACCTCTCTGTAGGGTGTGGTTTTTACATTTAAGCTTATCACAATACTTCAGTATATTTTCATAATTGTTAGATATTATATTTATGATTTATGTATTTTTTCTTCATACACACAGACACACACACACATATATATATACTGGGGTTTGGGCAGGAGGAGGGAGCAAGGGGTTCCGGCGATGGGAGGGTGGGAGGAGGGCCGTATCAGCCCAGGTGCCCCTCCAACCCTCTCCGCCGAGATAGGGGCCCCCACCCCTGAGATAGGAGGCCCCACCCCCGCCCGGGCTAAACGCTTAAAGCCCCTTCCACAACTCGGCCCTTCCGTGCTGCCCCGACCGCAGAGTCTCTTCCTGGGCTGCTCTTTCTTTCGGTGGGGTCACACCCTCACCTGGGGTCGCAGCCCCCTCCCTCTGCCCAGGGCCCGCTCTTCCTCGGCCCGGGACCGGTTCCGCTGCGGGGTCAGAACGCCCCCTCACCTGGGGTCCCAGTCCCTTCCCTCGGGAGGGAGGCCGCCGGCCCCGGGCAGGGGACCCTGTTTCACACGTGGTAGAGTCGCAGGCCTCGCGCCCAGGAATCCCTGGTCCCTCCCACAGGCCGGCGGCCCCTCCTCCCGAGCCATGGAGGCAGGCGGGGGGGGCCCCGGCTCTCTCGCCCAGCGCAAGGAGGCCGGGCCCAGAGTCTCGGCGCCCGAGAGGCCCACGCCGACCGCGTCGACTTCGCGGGAGGCGGTAGACGACTCGCCGCCCCCGTCCCCGCCGCCCACAGGGCTCCTCTCGCGGTCGCCGACCTCGAGCCTAGGCGCGGGCAGGTTGCGGCTGCGCCAGGCCGGCTGGGGCGGGATGGCGGCCGGCGCGCTCCTGGAGGCCGGCCTGGCCCGGGTGCTCTTCTACCCGACGCTGTTGTACACCGTGTTCCGTGGGAAAGTGCCGGGCCGGGCGCACCGCGAGTGGTACCACCGCATTGACCCCACGGTGCTGCTGGGGGCGCTGCCCCTGCGGAGCATGACGCGCCGGGTGAGCCGCGGCGGGGGAGCCGGGCCGGGAGGCCGGGCCGCGGCGGGACTGGGAGCCGGCGAGCGCCGCCCACTCCTCAGCGGCCCTGTCTGAGCCCCCTCTTTGCCTCGGCAGCTGGTACAGGACGAGAACGTGCGCGGGGTCATCACCATGAACGAGGAGTATGAGACGCGGTTCCTGTGTAACTCCTCAAAGGTGAGGGGCTGGCAGCGCGCCAGGGGGCAGGGGCAAGGGCAGGGGCGCCCGCCAGCCCTGCCCGCCACCCTGGCTGGGCCTGGGGGACCGGGGTGGGCGAAGTTGGTGGAGAGCGAGCTGCAGGTGACCGTGCACCAGAGACACGTGCCCGCAGGCTTTTTCCGCCTCTTCAGGAGGAGGGTCCGCCCTCTAAACTTAAATGGCTTCGCTGGAGGTAGAAACTAATTATGAAAGAGAAACCGACGTGAAAGGCATTTAAAAGCATTGACAAAGTCTGCCTACTCCGTTGTGCACAAATATATTCTTAATTTCCGTAATTGGGAGTCAGTAACCAAATCAAAAGGCAATTTTTCTAAGGCTTGATTTCATTCATTCAACACTTAGCGAGCACAACATCAAGCATTGCCTTAGGCATTCAAGATGAAGACCCTATAAACTCTAAGAAGAAAAGCCACCCCCCCCAGTCCCCAAGAGTAATTTATCATAAAACCACCCCCTGAAAAATTGTGTAGGTTTCATCTGGCATTAATTTGAGGGAATTTTTATTCATATGTTAACGATAAAGTGGAACTCCAAAGTATTGTCATACAGAGTTCAGACCTAAAACATAATTTTCATTAAGTTTCAATTCCTGTTTGTGGAACTCTCCACAATGGTTAATATAAAGACATTGCCCTGCGATGTCTGGGTGGATCACTCGGTTAAGCATGGGACTCTTGATTTTGGCTCAGGTCATGGTCTTAGTTCTTAGGTCTTAGGTCTGGCTCCTTTATGGGTGTGAAGCCTGCTTAAGATTGTCTCCCTCCCTTCCCCACATCAAATAAATAAACAATGATGTTGCCCTATCTTTATCATGTTGACATCTATTAGCTCTACACAGTCATCTTTCTTGTTTACTGATACAACCTGATGAAGATGCTATTATTTCAACCCATAGGTTTGTTGTTGTTTTTTTTGTGTGTGACCTTAGAAATGGACTCATATTTAAAATATATTCATTAATGGGATGCTGGGTGGCTCAGTGGGTTAAGCCTCTGCCTTTCAGCTCAGGTCATGATCTCAGGGTCCTGGGATCCAGCCCTGCATGGGGCTCTCTGCTCAGCAGGGAGCCTGCTTCCCCTCTCTCCCTGCCTGCCTCTCTGCCTACTTGTAATCTCTCTGTCAACTAACTAAATAAATATAATCTAAAAAAAGTTTAAAATATATTCATTAGTGATGACATACATTTTTAAGAAATGGGTAACAGTTCCTTGGACTGCCCAGAGTACTTTGCTACAAGGCCTCAGGAATTATTAGCCAAAATGTTAAATGTTCCTTCCTGTGATCAGTCCTGTGGTGTAAGAGTCACAAAAAGTCTTTGCGGGGGGGGGGGGGGGGGGGGGGGGGGGGGGGGGGGGGGGGGGGGGGGCTGGGTGGCTCAGTGGGTGGGCCGCTGCCTTCAGCTCAGGTCATGATCTCAGGGTCCTCGGATTGAGTCCCACATCGGGCTCTCTGCTTGCCAGGGAGCCTGCTTCCTCCTCTCTCTGCCTGCCTATCTGCCTGCCTCTCTGCCTACCTGTGATCTCTCTCTGTCAAATGGATAAATAAAATCTTAAAAAAAAAAAAAAAAGTCTTTGGGTCTGAGACATTGACACCTGTCGATGCAGCTACATTACCTAACTAGCCTAGAGAGCAGTGGTTCTCACATTTTAATAAGCATAAATATTATCGAGCAGTCTTGTTAAAATGGCAGATTTATAGGTACAACCCCCTAGAAATTCTGACTTAGGAACTTTAGGGTGGGTCCAGGAATCGAGTATTTAGCAAATTTCCTAGGTATTTCTGGCATAATTGATGCAAACCCCATGCTGCAAACCTGCTGTTTTTTGTTAATTTCATGAGCAGTATAAAATATTGACTTTCACTCAGTCATAAAGTCTTTGGTTCCAACTAAACAGCTTAACAGATTAGCTGGAGCCTATTTGGAGTCTTTTTTTTTTTCTTCCCCCTAAGATTTTACTTTTTAAGTAATTTAAGCCCAAGGTGGGACTTGAACTTAGAACCAGATCAAAAGTTGCAAGGTCAGCCAGGTACCACCTTATCTGGAGTCTTAAGGAAAAAAAACTGCTTGTTACGCCAGAGGCCTTATTTCATCTATTGCTTATTTTTTTCTGAAATGATAATGTACTAACAAAGGTAGGTGTGGTGTTTGAATTTTAAAATGGTAACTCTACTTTCTAGCATGTACTCTCTCAAAAAAATGAGGCAAAGAAGAGACTTAAAGAGAAATAAAAAGCTCTTGCAAAATATAGTAGTCCAACCCTACAGTCCGGTCACTGCACAGGTGCCACAATTATGCAAAAACAGTTATACAACTTTTGTAATGAATTTTATACAGCTAATATTATGCAGCTAAAGATTCAGATACCCAAAGGGTACTTTAAGAACATTTTAAATCTTTTTTTAAAAAGATTTTATTTATTTATTTGATAGAGACAGCGAGAGAGGGAACACAAGCAGGGAGAATGGGAGAGGGAGAGGCAGGCTTCCCGCTGAGCAGGGATCCTGATGTGGGGCTCGGTCCCAGGATCCTGGGATCATGACCTGAGCTGAAGGCAGATGCTTAATGACTGAGCCACCCAGGTGCCCCAAGAACATTTCAAATCTTGAACATAATTCTAACTCAGTAGCATAGCTGTTGTTTGATGAAAGACCAACCATGCAGGTCAGCTTTTTTTTTTTTTTTTAAGATTTTATTTATTTATTTGACACACAGAGAGAATACAGGCAGGGGGAGTGGTAGGGAGAGGGAGAAGCAGGCTCCCACAGAGCAGGAAGCCCAATGCTGGGCTCAATCCCAGGACTCTGGGATCATGACCTGAGCCAAAGTTTAACCAACTGAGCCACTTAGGTGCCCCAGGTCAGCCATTTTAAAGACATCTCTGTAAGAAGTTCCTTGTTTAGAAAATAGTAAACAGTATATTCACATTGTAGTAAACTCTAAGCTTCCTTGTTTGTTGTCTCTTGGTAGCCTGTATTCATACCACTCATGTTGGTTTTTTTTCATTCTTTTATGCTGGCGGACCTGGTTCCAGGAATGGAGGAACGTAGGAGTCGAGCAGCTGCGGCTTAGCACAGTAGACATGACTGGAGTTCCAACCTTGGCTAACCTCCAGAAAGGAGTCCAGTTTGCTCTCAAGTACCAGGAGCAGGGCCAGTCTGTCTATGTGCATTGTAAGGCTGGGCGCTCCAGGAGTGCCACTATGGTGGCAGCATATCTGATTCAGGTAGGAAAGGTTTTTCTGGACTGATCTATTTACAGCATATTTCTAGAACTTCAGTAACATGGTCTACTAGAAGGCCTTGGTGGCAGGAGCCATGTCCCCAGTTTCAGACTGTTGGGAGGTGGAAAGCACCTGAAGCCTGCAGATAGGCTGATCTCTGGCTTTGCCACCTAACAGCTGCGTGACCTCAGGCAAAAGTGGCTTCCCCTCTCTGATCCTCAAACTAAATGTGTCATGAAGCTTGAATGAGAAAGTATGTCAAGCATTGACCTACCTACAACAGGTACTCAAAAAATGAAGTTGCAAAGGATGTTAACACCAGAAAAAGGCTAAAATAAAAGCACTTCTTATAAATAGCATGTCAGAAGATCTAGTACTACAGATAATAGTGCTAGTCACTTACAGCTCTGTAGGACTCAAGATTTCTTAAAGTATTTCAGAATAAAGTTCCAGTATTAGTTTCTAGAAACAGAGGATCCAATGAAATTCTATTACTTTATGAAGGGCAGTTGTGAGGCTTTTAAGAACATTTATAAGCAAATACTCTGTAGTCCCTTATTCCCTATTACACAACTCCCAACTTGACTCATTTTTGTTACCTATCTGGCCCCTATAGAGCATTTTACTAAGTTATGTGAATAGTTTAAGGAAAAAAATGTAGAGATAACAGGCCTGACTTTGAGTTACTGTGGACTGGAAAGTATGTGATTTAATAGTATTAAAGCTTTGATCATTAGGACTCCATTTACTGGAAATGGGTGCTCAGGAGGATAGTTTGGATTTAGTGAGAATTGACCCAGCTGGGCTTGAAATCTGTAGTTTCTCAGTTTTATTGAGTTCTAAACCTGACGACACAGAAATAACCCTCCTACTTAAAGCTAAAAAGAGTGCTGTTTTCCTAGCCGTGGTGGCAAGTTGGATAAAAACATCTACCATATACTCTCTCCAGGAAACTCACAACCAACAGCCCAGCTCCCAGAGGACATCTAATAGGCCCATGCAGGCTTGAATTAGGATCTCAGCTTTGCATGTTCAGCCTTGTTTTTCCAGGGTTTGGCAGAGCAAGAATTAGGTAGAAAGACTGACTTGTTCCCTCAGCCTATTGCAAAGTATTGTGGGATTGGTTGACTGAAGTTTTTAAAAGAATGAAATTCTGAGAGTCCATTAGCACCTGTTATTAGGTCAAGGACACCTTAACACCTGCTCCTTTCTTTCTCTGATTTCCCAATCCTGTACTTCAGGTGTACAACTGGAGTCCAGAGGAGGCTGTAAGAGCCATCACCAAGATCCGGTCACACATCCACATCAGATCTGGCCAGTTGGAAGTTCTCAAAGAGTTCCACAAGGAGATTACTGCAGGGGCAGCAAAGGATAAGACTGGTCATACATCACAGACGTGAAATACACAGATCAGAAAGAACTCAAGACAACCCTGCTTGCTACAGATTCAAATGATTTTAACAGGACCAAGGGGATTTAAGCCCAGACTTGACATAGCAGAAGTGTGCTAAGTAATGGATAATTTTGCTCCCTTTGTCTTGTTTCACTTTCCTGATGGAACACTGTTGTGTGTCTAGAGAGATTTAGTGTGGCTTCAATTCACTGGTTATGGGGATATGGGACGAGGGTCCTTGTTTTCTCAAATAGGGTCAAAGAAATCTATTGTGTATCTAACACTCTGGCTAATGATATTTAGCATGATTCAGAAACATTTAACATTGGGAAAAGAGAGGAGAAATACTCAGCTCAGTTGTCAGACCCCAATTCACTGGCGCCAAGGGCTCTCTTCCCCTTTTGGAGCAGTGATCCTGTATGTAGAAAAGGAAGTACAGGATCCAATCCTGTACCTGTGGCGGGTATATAATCTGTTTACCTTAGGAAGTCACTCCTTCAAAATTCAAAACACACACACACGTATCCCTTCCAAAACTTTTATTTGTATGAACAGTTCCTAGCTCTTGGCTTACCTTAGGGCTTTTAAAAGAGTAAAGACCTTATATACTTAAATTTGAAAAAAGTTTCTGCTATTAATCAGAAATAATATTATTTCTTTCTGGCTTACTCCTTGGAGTAAATAAAACATAAAACCAAAGTGTTAGGCGCCCAGGTGGCTCAGTCGGTTGAGCATCTGTCTTCGGCACAAGTCATGATCCCAAGTCCTGGGATCAAGTCCTACACTGGGCTCCCTGCTTGGTGGGGAGTCTGCTTTTCCTTCTGCCCCTCCCCTGCTCGTTCTCTCTCTCTCTCTCTCTCTATCTAATAAATAAAAAGAAATCTTGAGGGGCACCTGAGTGGTTCAGTGGGTTAAGCCGCTGCCTTCGGCTCAGGTCATGATCTCAGGGTCCTGGGATCGAGTCCCGCATCGGGCTCTCTGCTGAGCAGGGAGCCTGCTTCCTCCTCTCTCTCTCTCTCTGCCTGCCTCTCTGCCTACTTGTGATGTCTCTCTGTCAAATAAATAAAATAAAAAATCTTTAAAAATATATATATATAAAAAAAAAAAAAAGAAAGAAATCTTGAAAACAAAAACAAGAGCAAAAAAACCAAAGTATTCACTGGGTATTTATCCCAAAGATACCAATGTAGTGATTTGAAGGGGCACCTGCACCCCAATGTTTATAGCATTAATGTCCACAATAGCCAAACTATGGAAAGAGCCCAGATGTCCATCAACAAATGAATGGATAAAGATAATATGGTGTATATATATATATATATATATATATATATATACACATACACACATCTATACATACAGTGGAATATTACTTAGCCACGAAAAAAACCCTGAAACCTTGCCATTTGCAAAGACATGGATGGAACTAGAGGGTATTCTGCTAAGCGAAATAAGTCAATCAGAGAAAGACAATTATATGACCTCACTGATAGGCAGAATTTAAGAAACAAAGCAGAGGATCATAGGGGAAGAGAGGAAAAAATTAAACAAGATGACACCAGAGAGGGAGACAAACTATAAAAGACTCTTAATCTCGGGAAATAAGCAGGGTTGCTGGAGGGGGTGTGTGTGGGGGAATGCGGTGACTGGGTGATGGACACTGGGGAGGGTATGTGTTGTGGTGAGAACTGGGTATTGTATAAGACTGATGAATCACAGACCTGTACCCCTGAAACAATACAGTCTAAGGAAAAAAAATAAATAGCATGTATATTGAGGAAAAAAAGAAAACCTCCAGGGGCGCCTGGGTGGCTCAGTCGTTAAGTGTCTGCCTTCAGCTCGGATCATGATCTCCAGGTCCTGGGATCAAGCCCCACATCCAGCTCCCTGCTCAGCGGGAAGCCTGCTTCTCCCTCTCCTACTACCCCGCTTATGTTCCCTCTCTGTCTCTGTCAAATAAATTTTTTAAATCTTGGAAAAAAAAAGAAAAAGAAACCCCCCCCCCAAAACAAACAAAATCCCAAAGTGTTGATTTCCTGAGAGAGAGGTGAGAAAACACGAGATGCAGTGTCCTGAATTCTAGAGTTGGTGCTTGCTGGTGAAGGACACCTTCAGCTTAGACCATTCTTCCAACCAAAGCCTGAAGGAAAACTCTAACACTTAATTCTTCGTGGAAAATTACCAATTAGCCACTTTGCAGGTTACAGAAAAAAGGAAGATGGGGGCATTTTCCTTTTGTCCTGGGATCAGCAGTGCTTCTACTTGACATTGATCAGGGAACGAGAGGCGGCTGTGCCTATGGTCTGAGAAATGGCTTGCTCGGAGCCATCTGCAGGGAGGCACAGGATTACCAGGGGACAGCATAGGACAGATGGCCTACTCTTGGAGCAGCCACCTGAGCAGCAGCAGTCTAAAAAAGCCCCAAATGAAACACCCTTATAGGTTCAGGAAAGACTGAGGTGCTGCCCTTTCTAACATGTGCCAAAAAAATAACATAGAACTCTGATCAGGGCCCCAAGGACTTTGAATTTGGATGGATAGGTGCTGGAAAACGGGAGGGTAAAAGTCAGCTGCTCTTCCCCCCACAGCCTTAGGCCAACACAAACTGCAAATTAGTTAGTAGCACCTTAATGCCTCTGGTGACAGTTACAGCTGATGTGGCAGGGTCAAGCTTGTAGGTGTTAGCATCCCCCTTTTTATATCGGTCCCGAAAAACATAGATGCTTCCGTTACAGCTGGCGATCTTCCAGAGGGATGGGGCAGAGCTCCAGGCCTCAGGAAGGCAAAGCCGGGTAAAGCTGTCTAGCAGGGGATTGTAGCACACCAGGGAGTCCCCTTCAGCCACGATGAACACTAGATCCTTATGCACAGCTGCGTGCATGCGACCTGCGAAGGGCAAAACATAGGGCTTCACATGGCATTTGTCTGTCTCTGTGTCAAAGCACTGGATGAGTCGGGAAGGTTTGGTAAAGAAGTCCAGGTCATTCTCCTCCCCGCCCAGTAAGTAGATGATCCCGTTAAGGTTGGCACCAGCAGCCCCTGACACAGCCACCTCTAGCTGCGTCGTCTCTGTCCAGACGTTATCACCTACCCGGTAATAGATAACTGCATTGGAGAGGGTATCCTGCAGTGTCTTGCCACCCAGTGAATAGATAGCATCTTTCCCAGGCACAGACACCAGGGTGTGCTGGAGCCGGTCCCGGGGCAGAGGCGCACACCACTCCCAGTCCACAGTGGCATTGTTGCACTTCCACATGCGCCGTGGGATGGACCCTCCCACCACGTATAAGTCTCCACCATGCTTACAGGCTGCAGTGATCTGGTGGCACAAGCTGTTTTGGCCACTTACACTGATGGAGTCATCTTCTGCACAGTGTAAGGACACAGCCAACGAGTGGGTACGAGATGACTCTTTGCCGATCAGGTAAATGTGCACATTCTCCCCGATCTCCTATTGGCAAAATTAAAATCATAGATGACATCTATCAGTTCTAGGCTAAGGCTCAGCTGACACCTACCCTTAAGGTTCTGGACCACACACGTGAATCCTGCTCTAACCTACTACCCTCAAGTTACTGTGTGTCATCCTGATGTCCTCCAGTCACTTTCAGACATTTTATGCTGGGGCAGAGAATATGTTGTTTTCATTCCGAGCGGGTGCTTTAGGAAAAAGGTGCTTAGGATAATGCAATAGTGAAAGTAGTTCTCTCAAGGAACTTTGTGGAGCTCAGAGGCTGGTGGTTTCTGGGCTCATGCAGACATCCTCCTCCCCAGTGCTTAACTTTGAGCCAGAGAGGACTCATTCACCAGCTATCAAAGAGGCCAGATTAATAGCTGGAATGCATAGATATTATGGTGTCCCAACCCTACAGAGAAATCTGCCTTACCTTCAAGCTAGTTCTGAGTGACTCCGCAAAAGCCTCTCTTTCTTCTTTATTGAAATTGATCCAGGCTTCTATTGCCTCTGTTGGGTTCTGGGAACATGGAACTCCATCTGTGAGAGTCAAAGGAAAGACACGGTCAATGGCGATCCAATAACCCAAAAGGGAAATTTAGAGCCAGTGTGAATCACTTTGTTGGACTATCACTCTGTGTGTGCGTGTGTGTGTGTGTGTATAAGAAATAAACCTAAATTGCTTACCTCGCTTGCACAGTCAGGATTGTTTTTTAAAGATTTATTTACTGGGCACGTGGGTGGCTCAGCTGGTTAAGCATCCGACTCTTGGTTTTGGTTCAGGTCATGATCTCATGGTCGTGAGACTGAGCCCCACATGGGGATCTCTGCTTAGTGCAGAGTCTGCTTCAGATTCTTTCTCCTTCTCCCTCCCCTTCTGCTCCTTCCCATTTGCACCCTCACATATGCACTTGCTCTTTAAAATAAATAAAATCTTCTAAAAAAAGATTTAAGAGAGCATGCAAGAGCGCAGGGGGAGGGGTGGTACAAAGGAAGAGGCAGAGAGGATCTCAAGCAGACTGACTCTTTGCTGAGTGCAGAGCCCCACATGAGGCTTGATCTTACAACACGAAGACCAGGACCTGAGCTGAATCCGTGAGAACAAAGCTCATCAATCAACCCACCCAGGCACTCCCAGGGTCAGGATTGTTAAAGTTGGCTCTTCACTTAAAATGTCTGTTATGTAGATATCTTTTTTTTTCCCCTCAAAACTTTTTTTTTTTTTAAGATTTTGTTTATTTATTTGACAGAGAGACACAGCAAGAGAGGGAACACAAGCAGGGGGAGTGGGAGACAGAGAAGCAGGCTTCCCGCTGAGCAGGGAGCCTGATGTGGGACTCAATCCCAAGACCCCAGAATCATGACCTGGGCCGAAGGCAGACACTTAATGACTGAGCCACCCAGGAGCCCCATGTTTTTGTGTTTTTTTTAAAGATTTTATTTATTTATTTGACAGACAGAGATCACAAGTAGGCAGAGAGGCAGGCAGAGGAAAGGAAGCAGGTTCCCTGCTGGGCAAAGAGCCCGATGTGGGGCTCGATCCCAAGACTCTGGGATCATGACCTGAGCCGAAGGCAGAGGCTTTAACCCACTGAGCCACCTAGGCGCCCCCCCATCTTTTTTAAAGATTTTTATTTATTTATCTGACAGAAAGAAAAACAGACAGCGAGAGCAGAAACACAAGCAGGAGGAGTGGGAGAGGGAAGGCAGGCTTCCCGCCAGGCAGGGAGCCCGATGCGGGGCTCAATCCCAGGATCCTAGGATCATGACCTGAGCCAAAGGCAGAGGCCCAACCATCTGAGCCACCCAGGTGCCCCTGTTATGTAAATATCTTAAGTCATCATCAATTTACTTAATCAGTCTCATAGGTACAGGGAAAATGCAGGATAGATGAGAACATTTATATACAAAACAGCTCCTCACTACCTTTTGGGGATAAGCACTGCTTCTTTTTTTTTTTGATTCAATACTTGTATATAGCTGACCCTTAAAAAACACGGATGGGTGGGTACGCTTATATGCAGATTTTTTTCCAATAAATGCAGTATAATATTGCAAATGTATTTTCTCTTCCTTATGATTTTCCGAATAACATTTTCTTTTTTCCAGTTTTATTCTAAGAACACAGTACATAATACATACAACACACAAAATGCATGTTGATTTCTTATGCTACTGATAATGCTTCCGATCAATAATGGGGATTTGTTAAGTTTGAGCGGAGTCAAAATTATACATGGATTTTGACCATGCAGAGGTCGCAATCCTTATCCCCACACTGGTCAAGGATTAATTGTGCATCACAAAGTACTGCTTTTCTTTTCCAGGGTTCTTCCTCTGGAAAGGATTGCCTATGACAGCAGCTAAAAATCTCACCTTGGTCTCTAAAGGATCTAAATTCCTACCAGGAATAATAATGTCAATTAATACCAGAAAGCCTGAAGATTCCTTTCTCCTGAACTAGAATCTCCACTAAAGATCATACCCAACTAGTTGAGTATGATGTGCCCCTCTACCTCAACTTACCCGAGATGATATCAGTGAGTAGGTGGTGGGGCAGGTGGAGAAATTCCTCTGTGCTCTGCAGCTGGGCCAGGTGGGCCTTGGCACAGTGTTTGGCAGCAGTGTAGAGCTCAGGATCACTGTGCCTATCTGCCAGCCACATCACCTGAAGGCAGTTCCCCACCTGCACTGTGCGGGCCAAAAACCGAGAACATTCCTCAAAGAGAGATGTCAGTTGATACATGTCTGACACCTCATAAATTTCCTGTAGTTCTTCAGCTCGAAGTTTCACAGTCCCGTGGTAGATATAATCCACCAAGAGCTGGAAAACCGACTCGCTGACATCCTGCAGTACAATCACTCGGTTGTGAGCCTCCTTCAGGTTCGAAGTGAACATGGACCGGAAAAAACAGCTCTGAGCTGAGAGGACCAGTCGGTGGAGCTGAAACTCCCGGCCTTCCACTGAGATGGTGACATCAGCAAAGAGCTCTTCCTCCAGACACAGTTTCATGATGCCCTGAGCCACACGGCCGGAGTGTGACCTATCTTTAAAAGTGTAGTTCACAAAGTAGTTTTCATCCATGGATGCTCCAGGCTCCTCTGGTGATTCCATGGTAGCCAACTTCTCTCTCTGCCAGCTGTCTGCAAAGCAACACCACCCTGAGTAATGGGGAATCCACAGTCTATGAATCCAACTGCTCAATTCCGGGAGGGAGAAGGTAAAAGAGACAGCAAAGTGGGTGGGGATTGGCCTTAGTCCTAATGACATTTTAGCACCTCTCCTCTAACCAAAACTGAGTTCATTCTCCTGCACTGGCACTCCATCCCTAATGAAATCAGTAAAATATCCTATTCTTGGTGTTTCCCTAAGAAAACAGAATATTCCTTTCCATGATCTAATAAAAGCCTTGGAATTTAGGCCGACATGTGAAAGCCAGGCGCTGGCGGAAGCTTATGATCTTAAGCCTGGCAAAAAGCCTTACTAACCAAATGACTATTGGGCACAAAACTAGTGACGTTCTGGGCAGCAGAACCCGACAAACAGACCCCCGCTTTCCTGTGGCAAAGGTCCCTCTTCCCCCGCGAATGGAGTTCAGACCTCCCAAAATGAGGCTTGCCCTGGGATATCGATTAGCCCCACATTTTCTCTTTTCTGCTTCTCTCCTGCACTTCCCTGCTCGCCCTAAAGACTCCCTAAGACTCCGTCCCAGAACGCGACGAAGCCCAGTCCTCCCTAGCCCGGGGCATTAGTAGGCCCTTCGCCTTGAGCTGTGTCCCCGCGCCACCTGGAGTCGCCTAGGAAACGGTCGCTAGGGAAACCGTTCATCTCTCCACCGCCCCCGACTCCCCTCCACACCCCCTTCCCGGCGCCCGCCGGCCCACGTCAAAAGCTTAGCTCCGGGAGCGGGGGAGGGGAGTGGAATGTGGAACCCAGAACTCCCGCCCCTTCCCCTCCTCTCACCCGTCGGGTTCTTTAGGGTCCTCGCTTTCTCTCCAGCCTCTGCCACACCAAACTAAGATCACCTTCACCTCACGGTTTTCCCACCTGCCTGCCTCGGTTTCTCACCTGCCTTCTCTCCTTTCATTCCTAAGCCCGGAATCCGGAACCTCTGCTTTCCGCCCCGCGTCCGCCCGGAAGAAAATCAGACACACACTTCCGCTTCCGGTCCGTGCCCTTGGGGCTCCGTGCCCTGTGGGTCTTGCCTTGGCTGCCTGCTTACATCGGGAAACATGGCGGCAGCGGCGACGGCGGCGGCGGCGGCGGCGAGGGGCTGGTGGCGGGGCCTTATGGGGTCCGTGGCGCTGGCCAGGGGTAAGCCGGGGGCAGCTGGCTGCGGCCCGGGGCGGGAGCGGAGGCGCGCTTAGCGAAGGGAGCCCATCAAGCCTCACTTCACGCTTGTGTCTTTTTATCTTCCGGTGCAGGGGCCGGGCGACCTTCGGTGCTGTTGCTGCCGGTGAGGAAGGAAAGCACCGCGGCCGACACGCGCCGTGAGTATGTGCGGGCCGGGCCCTTCTCGGGACTGTAGGCGGGGGACCCTTCATTCTTTTCGTCAGGTGTTTGCCCTGGGATGCCCTTCCCCGTGTCCTCTGTCAAATCTATGCTTGCGGAGACCTGACTGTAGTAGGTCTCATTCTGCGAGCGGACTCGGGCTCTCCCTGTGTTCTTGTGTCTCCCTGTTATGGCCCTGATTACCCCTTGTCCGTTTCCGTGATTCCTTTTCTCTCTGATTAACTGTCAGCTCTTAGAGCCATGTTAAGATAGTAGCTCACATTGAGTACTTGTGTGTTAGGCAGCTTGCTAAGTGGCTTAGCGAATCATTTTATTTAGTCTTCAGAACAATCCTAGGAGGTAGATAGCATTGTGATCCTCCTGCTGTGGATTAGGAAACAATTCAAAGAAGTAACTTGCCCAGAGTCACAGAGGTAGTGAGTAGCGGAGTAGGCCTGCCTGCTGCCAAAAGCAGAGAGCACTTAACCATGGTGTGTGCACCCTGTGATGTGTGGGTACTCAGTGACTGAGGGATGCATGAATGGGTGTACGGAGATATATTACAATCAGCATAAGCAGAGTCAGGAGACCTGGCATTTCCCCCTTTTGGACCTCAGTTTACTCATCAGTGGGGGGAAAAGTTTTGTTGTTGTTTTTTTAAGATTTTATTTATTTGAGAGAGAAATTGCAACACAGCGAAAGAGAGAAAGAGAGCGTGAGTAAGGCGGAGAGGGAGAGAACAGAGTGAACCAACTGAACCACCTAGGCACCCCCCTCAAAAAAGTTTTCCACTAGATAATCTTTGAGGGCCCTTCAGCCCTGAAGTTCTTAGTTTGAGAACCTGCTGTGAGCCAGGTGCTAAGGAGATACAAAGAAGCAAAAGTCCCGGTTCCCACCTTAAAGAGTTCCTGGTCTGGTAAGAGAGTTGAGATAAGGGGCGCCTGGGTGGCTCAGTGGGTTAAAGCCTCTGCCTTCGGCTCAGGTCATGGTCTCTGGGTCCTGGGATCGAGTCCCACATCGCGCTCTCTGCTCCGCAGGGACCCTGCCCCCCACCCCTGCCTACTTGTGATCTGTCAAATAATAAATAAAATCTTAAAAAAAAAAAAGAGTTGAGATAATATGCTGCTTTAGCAGAAATGTAGGTGTTGTGAAGGAAGAACCAGGGAATAGCTTTGAGAAGAGGCAAATACCCCAACTGCAGTAATAAGAAGAGTCTTTGTAGGGGCGCCTGGGTGGCTCAGTGGGTTAAGCCGCTGCCTTCGGCTCAGGTCATGATCTCAGGGTCCTGGGATCGAGTCCCGCATCGGGCTCTCTGCTCAGCAGGGAGCCTGCTTCCTTCTCTCTCTCTCTGCCTGCCTCTCAGTGTACTTGTAATTTCTCTCTGTCAAATAAATAAATAAAATCTTTAAAAAAAAAAAAAAAAAAAGAAGAGTCTTTGTAGATTCTGAGGTGACATTTTTCCAAAGTTTTCCCTGGAAGAGGAATTCTCCACCTTCCCCTTCTTCAAGGTTCTGCAGGGAGCCCTGCTGGGAGACAACACTGCTTGTGAGCCCGAGACTGAATGCAGGGGTGGCTGCTACCTTCTCCATTCCTTTGTTAAATATGCCTTCTCCTTCCAGCCACTGTCAGACCACGGGATGATGTGGCCCACAAGCAGCTCTCAGCATTTGGAGAGTATGTGGCTGAAATTCTGCCCAAGTATGTCCAGCAAGTTCAGGTAATATTCACAATGGTTGTTTGGTCATGGGTCAAGAAAGAACCATGTTTTTAGGGCATGTAGGAGTAGGCAGCCTTGGGTCAAAGTAACCAGTCTCTTCTGTGCCACTTGGTGTTCTTTCTCTGTTCTAAACCAGGAGACTCCGGGTGAAGTTAGCTGCTCTTTCAAGAGCTCTTTGTTCCTTCGTTTCTCCCTTTTCATGTCTGCAGGTGTCTTGCTTCAATGAGTTAGAGATCTGTATCCATCCTGATGGAGTCATCCCAGTGCTGACTTTCCTCAGGGATCACACCAATGCACAATTCAAGTCCTTGGCTGACTTGACAGCAGTGGACATCCCCACTCGGCAGAACCGTTTTGAGGTCAGCTGGGAAATTTGAGATTTGGTGGGTAAAGAAGAGGGACTACGGGTCCTAGAGTAATAGCTACCAATGGGAGCCGCAGGCCTCCCTAGTTTTAGTTCAGGTCAAACAGTACAACACAGCAGTTAAACTAGGGCCACAGATCAAGCAAACCTCAAGTTTGAGTCCTAGCTCTGCCACTAATAGGCTACATTTTTAACTTCAGACATTTTAATTTTTCTAAGCTTAAGATTTCTTTGTTTCTTTTTTAAGGTTACTTATTTTTTTGAGAGAGAGCACGCATGCACAAACAGGGTAGGGACAGAGGGAGAAGCAGACTCCCTGCTGAGTGGGGAGCCTGATCCCAGGACCCTAAGATCATGACCCAAGCCAGAGTCAGATGCTTAACCTATCAAGCCACCAAGGCACCCCTAAGCTTTACATGTTCAAAATAAGAATAAAATTGTCCCTACCTCATAGAGTGGTTGTGAGGATGAAATGAGATAGTACAAGTAGACTTCCAGCACATGGTATGTTCTTAATACATTTAGCTGTTGATATTTACTGATCATCTATTTGCCAGATCTTGGGATTAAAGGGAAAGTAATACCCAATACCTGCCTTTAAGGAGTCCCCCCAACTCTGGTGAGGGAGAAGGACACATAAAGAGCTGACCGTGATAACATGTAATGCGTGATGTTAGAGGATAGGAGAATACGGGGGGGCACTCAGTTCTGTCTGGGATGCTCTGAAGAAGGAAGGAGTGAGTGTTTGTGCTGAACCTTCATGGGTGACCAAGAGACCAGGAATTAGCCCAGTAAGGACTGGGGCTGGGAGAGGGGAGACCAGAGTCATCCCAGACAGAGGGAACAGCATAGGCAACGACAAACATGCTGACATGCTAAGCTTCAGCGTGGCTTAGGCTTTCAGAAGTAGTTCTAAATAGAGGAGAATCTTGAGGTTTTTGAGCTTTAGGACAGAAGAAACGTTCCAGGTAGAACCCTAACCCACCTTGTATCCTCGTTATTGGTGTTCTCATTCGGGGACTCTCCCCACCCCCCACCCAGACCCTGTGGCCATCTTGGTCTTCCAGCTCCTTTTGCTCTCCCTAGATTGTTTACAACCTGCTTTCTCTGCGCTTCAACTCTCGGATCCGTGTGAAGACCTACACAGATGAGCTGACACCCATCGAGTCCACGGTTTCTGTGTTCAAGGCAGCTAACTGGTATGAGAGGGAGGTGAGTTACTGGACATGGCAGATCCTGTCTCTAGGCCAGAGTTGCAGAATTGGCTGAAACTCTTGTGTGCAGTGCCTCCTCAACCCTGTGTTGGTCATGATGGACTAGTTGCCTGAGGCCTCTTTTTTTTCTAGATCTGGGACATGTTTGGAGTCTTCTTTGCTAACCACCCTGACCTAAGAAGGATTCTGACAGACTATGGCTTTGAGGGACATCCTTTCCGAAAAGACTTTCCCCTGTCTGGCTACGTTGAGGTAGGAGGAACCATGGAACTGGGGCAGCAGCCTCAGTGAGAGACTGGCAGGGAACCTGGGATATCCTGGGCATGGCAGGAAATATGGTCTGTGTATTGTGGTGGGCCTAAGAGCATAGACTCGGGGCGGGAGAACATAGGCTCTAGATTCAAATCCTAGCGTCACTTCTGTAGTCTGGGGCCTGTTACTTAATTTCTCTATGACAATTTTCTCAGCTTCAAAATGGGAACAGTAGTACTTAACTAATAAGATTTATGGTGAGTTGAATGATGTATGTGTATAGCCTGGTGTCCTGTAACTACTCAGTTGACTTTAGCCATTATCATAATGATCATTTTAATGACCAGGGCAACCTTGAGGACACACTTCGTCTGTTCACAAGATTTAAAAGCGAAGTGGGATGTGACTTGATCGGTAATCATGTGCGTGGACACTTGGTGACAGAGGCATTTTACCCTGCCCTGGACCTCTGAGAAGGCAGCTGACAGGGAGGACACTAAACATTTAGCCCTTGAGAACGCTCAGAGGCAGGATAATTAACATGTGACTACAGAGGCCTTATGGAGAATTCCAGTGCTTTGCTTTACCACCTTTGTGCTACAGGTTATTCATAAGCAGGAAGACGGTCTATTGCATACATACATTTGTGATTTTGTAGCAAAGTAACTTTTCAGAAATGTTGAGATAGTAGCCATCTACCTTTTCTCCTCTGTACCCAGAAATGCCTGTTTTCTCAGTGTTTTGCATGGGCCCCTTTGCTTCTCCAGCTGCTTGTGGTTAGGGCTACTTCCCTCTCCTCGTTTTCACGGTCTCCCTTATCTGGTTGCCTCTTCATCCACCACCAGTTTGTCTTTACCTTATCCAACTGATCCTCCCATCAAGAAAAGCAATCCCAAATTTACTGCCTTGCATCTTGAGTGATAATGCCAAAAGCCACATGGTCGGAACTTGAGTGCTTGCCAGTTTAGGGTCACTCTTTTCAGCCACTGACTTGCTTCCTAATCCTGGGCTGATGCTCACCATTTCTTTATAAGGATGGGTAGGTAAGCATAGTAATTTGTGCTGGAAAAGGAGCTCAGAGTTTATGTGAGCATGGTGAGCAGGGGAGCCTGGCTGGATGACAGCAGGCCACTTTGGACTAAGGGTGGGATGTGACTTGATCGGTAATCATGTGCGTGGACACTTGGTGACAGAGGCTGGGATCACACTCAAGGACAAAGAAGTAATGCGGTTGGTGAAGTCACCTGTGCCCTTGGAAAAGGAGGCTCCTTAGCGGCTCAGTAGCTCTGAACGAGGTCTTCCACAGTGCTTAAGCCTGTCTTTCTCTTCCGCAGTTACGCTATGACGATGAGGTGAAGCGGGTGGTGGCTGAGCCAGTGGAGTTGGCCCAGGAGTTCCGCAAGTTTGACCTGAATAGCCCATGGGAGGCTTTCCCTGCCTATCGCCAGCCCCCTGAGAGTCTCAAGCTTGAAGCAGGAGACAAGAAACCTGAAACCAAGTAGCTCCAGGGAAGGCATGTTGATAATAGAAAGCGCTTTATCTATAACTGAGCATCCCTGTAAATAAACTCCTGAGACTAACCACTTCTTGTGTGCTTAATGGTAGAAATGAAGCTTGACTTGGGAGAGGGGAGATTCAGCAGGAGTTTTTTCCATCTTCCTTAAAGTGAATACCAACCCAGGAATCTCTTTTAATGGGATTAAGTAGTACAGCTGCAGACATGGTGACCTGCAGGCCTGGACGTCCTTCTGAGAGAGGGACTCTGGAGCTGAAATGGAAAGTTCTCACTGTCTGCAGGGCTTACGATAGGTGTGGCACGGCGTCTCCTGAAAGCTGGAGGGCCCTCAACAACTGCAGGAGAAAACCCCTTGTCACTGCAGACTGGTGGCAGCTGATGATCGAGGGGTCTGGGTGGAACCCATCCCATCCAAACATCCATAGAGTTCCATGAGCCAAAGCTCATTTTGAGTCTTGAACCCCGCATCCTGCTCCCTGCAATCTAACAGCTCATCATGTTTGGTCTAAGGTAATCTTTCTAGACTCCAGCCAGAGCTAAGAATGTTGTAAGCAAGCAAAGGAGGTCCCAGGGCTGGCGCAAAAGATACTCAGAAGCTGCAGATCTGTCTTCTGGGTGACAGGACTCGACTCTAGCCAGCCTGTGGTCTGTATGGCTGGTGGCTGAGTGCCTGAGGTGGAAGTGCTCAGCTCTGCTGGTCCATGAGACCACCCAGCCAGCCCATCATGTAGTTGGAGAACCACTGCAGTTCCAGAACCAAACTTTGCAGCTGATGCTGTTGGCTGCTGAGGGGGTCCCTGGAGGCTGGGCTGGGCTGGGCTGGACTGGGTGTTAGAGCCTGAGCTCAGCTACAGGATATTTTGGGGGTGAGGACAGATAGTAAGGTAGTGTTACCGCCTGGGCTCTTTCCTATCTCTTGGGAGGGCCAAGCTAAAGCTGTTTGCTACCAGGCATCGTTTTTCTAGTAAGCAAGCATCCCGCCCATCTGGACCGGAATAGGCTGAGGGCTTGAGAAGCCGGAGCCAGGCTCCTATTGCCAGCAACTTAAGATTCCACATTTCCACGGGACGGAAGGTCCTGGGAAGTCAGAACCAGCCCCTCCCTGTTTAGTATTGAAGATTGACACACAAAATAGGGAACGCCTGAGCAGCCTGCAGTGGAAAGTTGGAGTCGTGTTGTGTGACGGGCGGATGCAGGAACAGAGAGCAGCTGGGGAAGAGGAAGACTGAGAGGACGTGGTGGGGTATGGCTGGGACCATGCAATTCCTGGCTTGGCTAATATTAGCCATTTGCCTTCTCCCTGGGGTGACTACAACCCAGCACCATCCAGGTACGGGACTTTAGGGTGGGGTGGATGGGAGCCAAGGAATGCTGCCTGCTGATAGCAGTTAAAGTTGGTTCTATCTGAACCTAGCAGGGCCTATGCACTGTGGGCACGGTAGCAGATTAACCTACAGCAGGCTTAATAGTCTGGGCCCTCACCCTGGAACCAGAGAGGTCCAAATGAAGGGAGGTAGTCCCAAGTGCTCTCAACACCAGCCCTGGACAGAGGTGGGCAGTGCCCTTATTCTAGATGTGCAAACAGGACCTCTGGATCTGCCCTGGGCTCACGACCATCATTCTAAGGACTGGGCAGCACACCAGAGTATGAGATGAAAGAAGCTGCAGCAGACAACTTGCCTTGCCTGGCTTCCCTGCCTTCTGCATAATCACTACTGAGGGGCAAGGAAGGAGCAGATTTCTTCCTAAAGGGGTCCTCGACCCTTGGGGAGAGTCACTGGCACTGTCTTAGGACACAAAGTCCCAGATGATTATAGGGAGGGGAAGTGAAGTGTCTTGTGACCCAGTGGTTGGGAGTTCTTTGCCAAGGGAACTGTAGAAGTCGAAGGAGGAGTCCTGGACATTTGCCAAGGTGCTATCTGGGTTTGGGATGATGATTTGGGGATCACTAGACCTATGCCTGGGAGGGTGAATGTCAGTGTGTGTGTGTGTGTGTGTGTGTGTGTGCACGCGCGCGTGCTCGTGTGCGTGTGTTTAAGGGAAGGGGTACATGGGATGGTCTTCCTGGTTTTGTAGATAGAAGAACCTCTAGGCATCTCTACCAAATAGCTAAGGGGCACCTCTGGGAGGCTGGGGTATTCAGGGTGGAGCTTGGCAGGGACCTGATTCCTTTCTGCTGCCCCAGGGCAGCCCATGGACAGCGCCAGCGTGGGAAGTGGCCTGCAGGAGCCAGAGGCCCCGGAAGTGATGTTTGAGGTCTTTCCTCCAGCCTGGGATATGGGGGAGGGAGTGTCCAGAGGTCCCTAAGCTCAGGGTTGGGAAGGGGGTTTGTCTTAAGCTAGGCCTGCTGGGCAGGGGGGTGGGGGGCAACCCAGCATGGGTCCTATTGCCTGCTTATGCTCCCCCCACCACCCAGCCCACTCTTGCTCCCTGCCCAGCCCCCCAGATCCCAGCCCACCCCTTACATGGCTCCCCTTGCAGCTACTCTGGGCTGGGCTGGAGCTGGATGTCATGGGGCAGCTGCACATCCAGGATGAGGAACTTGCATCCACACGCCCAGGCCGCCGACTCAGGCTCCTCCTGCAGCACCACGTGCCCAGTGACTTGGAGGGTGCTAAGCAGCAGCTGCGGCAGTTCCAGGATCTGCGGAAAGGGCCTCCTCTTAGCCCTTGGGACTTTGAACATCTGCTTCTTACAGGCTTGTCCTGTGTCTACCGGCTCCATGAGGCTAGTGAGGCTGAGGAGAGGGGTCACTGGGCCCAGGTCTTCGCCCTGCTAGCACAGGAAACACTCTGGGACCTGTGCAAGGGCTTCTGCCCCCAGGGGAAGCCCCCATCTTTGGGGCCCTGGGCCTTGATCCTTGACCTCTTTCCCTGACCCTCCCCTTTCACCTACCAACCCACCACTGCCCCCCAACCCATGGCCCAAGCCAGACCCATCCTGGGCAGTGGCTTCCATCTGGCACGTGGTCCTTCCCACTGTGTTCAGGTCTCTGGGCTTGGATTGTACCCTGGAACCCAGTTTACCCCTTCCCCATTTTCTTCCCGGAGCCCTGGGAGGGTAAAAACCTGGGTCTCAGGCATCAGGCACAGAGCTAAAAAGCAGGACTTGCAGGTGTGTGTTGGGGGTCAGGGTTGAGAAGTATGTTCAAGAGATGCTGAAAAGAAAGCCACCCCAAGGAAGGCCAAGTCAGATGCTCCAACTCCTACCCTGTCAGTCTGGGACAAGTCTTGCAGAATCTATGGGGACCCTGTGAATGCGCACCACCCAGTCCTAACTTACATACCCCTTTTAAATCCTAACCAGTGTTCTGGAGTCCCTGTGCCCCATGTTCCCCGTCTAGACTAGAATAGACTGGACATTTTTAGTTTGGTCTGTTGGAGGAGTGGAGGTAAGCAGGTGGAAGCACGTTACCTTTCCTTGGGGGGGAGGGAGGGGTGCAGGGGTGGAGGTGTGCGGTGGAGGGGGTGGAGGAGCAGGTGTTTTGGTCCATTTCAACAAGGCTCAGATGAACACCTCGGAGGGGGAAGAGAGGCTGCGAGGGGACTGACTGAGACAAGCTGAACCTGGCTGATGTAGTCCTGATTCTGTGTAACTGTCCCATAAAATGTTCTGTTCTGGCCTGCAGCCTGTGTCTTTTTATGCCCAAGTAAGTTGTTTAACCCCTGCCCTGGGCGAATCACCGTCCCTGTCCTGGGAGGGCAGGAGGTGGGGCAACCAGATCAACCGCTCATCCCCCATAACCCTGCTAGAAGAAGGAACGTTCTGTTTCCTTGAATGCCGTACTCCTCGGAAAGGGAGCAGGGTGTGGTCCCTTGTCACAAGAAAGAACCAGCTGCACCCAGAGTGACGTCGTAGGTCTGTGGGAAGGAGGTAGAGGGACTGACTGGAAAGGAACGTGAAAGGGAGTCCCTGAAGGGGTTGGGCGAGTCGGGTTCCGTTCAAACACATTCCCATCTCCTCGCCCACCACCCAGGGCCTGACCGGATCCTGCCCTCGGCCCTCCGCCCCCCACCCCGGTCTGCAGTAGTCCGTGCCTTCCCGCCCCGCCGGAGACCACGGCGTCGCCGAGAGGACAGAGCGCAGGACCCCAGGCGGACAGGCGCCGGCGCAGGCCCACTTTATTGGCAGAGTCAATGGGCCGTCATGCTCGCGCCGGCGGGTCGCTCGGACCGCGCGGCCCGGCTCCGCATGCACGCCCCGGGCCGCCCCGGGGCTCGTCTCCCCGGGCGGGGCTCAGAGCTCCGGGGGCCCGAGGCCCGGCTGGCCGGCGGGCGCGAGGTCGGGGTACACCAGGAAGCCGGAGAAGGTGATGTACTTGCCGTGGTTGCTGTAGGCGCCGTAGCCGTCGTGGTCGTGGCTGAGCAGCCAGACGGCGTCGCCGCGCCGCAGTGCCAGCATCACGCTCTGGCTCTGCATCTCGCGGCGCCGCGACGCGCCGTCATCGTAAATCATGGCCTGCACCTCGTCGCGGTTCTTCATCAGCTTCACCGACAGCGTCTTGCGCGGCAGCTTGCCCAGCGTGAAAGAGAAGAAGTAGGCGCCCGGCAGGCGGCAGCGGAACACGCCGGCCGCCGCGTCGAAGTCGCCGCCGATGTTGACGAGCTCGGTGTCGAAGGCGAGCGGCCGGTGCCGCGGCCCCGGGCCCGCGTCCGAGCCCACCAGGCTGCGCGTGCGCGCCGCCGAGAAGGCCGAGCGCGGCTCGGGGGCCGCGGGCGGCCCGCGCGCAGGCGCGTCGGCGTCGGCGTCGGCGTACACCAGGTAGCCGCTGAAGGTGGCGCCCGGGGCGCCGAGCGCGTACTGCGGGGCGCCGTGCAGCCGCAGCCACACCGTGTCGCCGTAGTCGAGCTGCAGCATGGCGCTCTGGCTGGCGGCGCGCCGCGCGCCGGGCCGCCGCTGCTCGTCGAAGGCCAGCGCCTGCACCTCGTCGCGGTTGCGCACCAGCATCACCGACAGGCTCTTGTGCGGGGCCTTGCCAGCCGTGAAGGAGAAGAAGTAGGCGCCGGGCACGCGGCAGCGGAACTGGCCCGTGGCCGCGTCGAAGTCGCCGCCGATGTTCACGTACACCTTGTCGAAGGTCACCGCCATCTCCGATGTGCCCTCCAGGGGGGTGGTGCGTGCCGCCGAGAAGGCCGAGCGCAGCTCCGTGGAGCCCGCCGCCGCGGGCCCCAGGGCCCAGCAGGCGGCAGGGCCCAGCAGGCCCAGCAGGAGCAGCAGCATGGTGCCTGGGAGGGGAGGCAGAAGGGGAAGGAGATGGGGCCTGTGCAGGGCTGCCCGCAAACGCCCAGAGTTCCGAGACTGGGAGGCGCTGTTATTTTCACAGCCTGCCCCTGACCCACAACGAGGACTCTGTTTCCTACGCAGCTGGACCAGGTCAGCCGTTCTCAAGCTTCAGCGGGCCTCAGTGTCATGTAGACGGCTTACTAGAACACACGTTGTTGGGCCCGCACCCCCAGGGTTTCAGTAAGTTTAGGATGAGGCTTGAGAATTTGCATTTCTGTCTACGGCCATACCACCCTGAACGCGCCCGATCTCGTCTGATCTCGGAAGCTAAGCAGGGTCGGGCCTGGTTAGTACTTGGATGGGAGAATTTGCATTTCTAACAAATTCCAAGTAATACAGATGCTGCTGGTCCAGGGACCGCACTTTGAGAACCAGAAGATTAAGCCAGTGAGACTCCTCTTTTTTTTGGGGGGGGGGGGGTGTAAGAAACCAACCCCTTTCTCAAGTGAAGGCTCACACACCTGTATGTAACACAGATACAAGCAGAGATGCTTTGGTGGAAGGGGCCTGTAACCCATCAGCTGGGTTTACCCCCTCCCCACCTTGGCACCACAGAGGGTGGTCAGGGCATCTGTTTCTTTCAGCCTGATTTGCTAAATTTTCCTGTGGCTATTCTATGAACCTTGGCCTCCCCCTCACTCAAGCACTAGTTCTCTATACTGATGGCCAATGTTTCAACCCCCATATGGACAGGAAAGGAAATAGCTGCTCAGTGACCCCTTTCCTGGCCTCTGACCCACAAGGGTCAGCCACCACTTTGGACCTCTGGACTCCCCAGGGGCCCTTCTTGCAGCAAAGAGGTCAAAACAGCTGGGCTTTGACATAGCTCTGTCTTCACCCCTCAACCTCCCACGGGTGAAATCAGAGTAAGACTGACTCTTTCCTCTGGGCTTGAGGGCTGGTCCCTGAGCAGAAGAGAACCAGAGGCTCCCGTGAATAGAGAGGGGGAGCAACAAATGCAACAAAGCTTTGACAAGGCTGTGAGGTCAGCAGCTTTGTTCCTCAGTAGTGGTGGAGGGAAAGACTGACAGCTAGACCTGGGCTCAGTTCCTGGCACTACCACTTAAACGTGTGAAACCTTTGACAAGGTCCTTAACTTCTCTGGGCATGGCTTCTTTTATGTAAATAGGGAGACCTGCCTCAGTCTTACTGTGAGGATGCTCTGAGGTGGCAGGTACAAACCCCATTTGTGAATGGTAGTGTTGCCCAGGTGTGCAGGTACTTCTCAGCCTTGAGAAAAGTGATCTGGTCAAGTTCTTGACATGAGGAGTTAGGAACTCAGTAACTCCTACCCCCTGGGAGCTTGTGAAGGCAATGCTTAACTCCATCATGCTTCTGTAGGGCATAGGCTTTGGAGCTTGAATACCCAAAGGCCCTGAAGTGGAAACAAAGTGGGAAAGAAAATGAGCTGGCAACAGCCTGGGAAGTACTCCGGGAGTGTGTGTAGCTCTGCGGCTCTTAGAGACACTGTGGGCTTGCTGAGAAGGACTGCCAGGGGCAGAGCTCGCTCCACAAGGACATTCGTCTTCGGGTAGGTGGGCACTAGAATCTAGCCCACATTCTACTTGCCCTATAGTGTAGAGCTGCTGCACCTGGGGAAGTGTGCCTTTTTCTAATTTTCATAATAAAGACCCCAAGTCCCTAACCCAGTTGAACCTTCTCTCCCTATGGGGGAGGGACCTTTTGTAATTCCTACAAAGGCACCCCATGGGGTAGGATACCCTTCATGGGGGCAGGGAGGAAGAAGGGGACCCATCTACAGTGATGAAGATTGCACCTCCTGAGTACTCCCTTTCATAAAGCTCTTTGGACACATCTGGTCTTGCAGCAAACCTTTGAGACAGGTGGGCCCTCTCCCACTTTATAGATGAGAAATTCAGGCCCAAACTAGGAAAGAATTTTGGCCCAAGGTAATCATGCACACTGAGGCACCCTTGAACCAAGGTCTTTTGACTCCAGATTCAGTGTGCCTTCCTCTCCACCACCTTTTTTCCTCATAGACACAGATATTTCCAGGGAACCTGTCCTTAGCCTCGGTTTCCCTTTTTTTGGAAAAATAGGAGAGAGGAGAAGTAGAATAAATCTTGGGATCCAGGGTGAAAGAGAAAGAAAGCAAAAAGGAAATGAAGCCAATGAAACAAGCAAGAACTCTAGCGTTTTGCCTTCTGGGAGTATGTGAACATCTCAGCTCTTCTAACCCTACTCCTCCCTCTAGCAGGTCCTGCCCCAGGAGCACATGCCCACCCTGCCTTCAGCAATCTCCCTGCAGAGTCTCGTGCACTCCACGAGGGCCAGAGGGTCCTCCTGTGTGTACAGTCCTCGGCCCCTGCCCATTTCTCACCAGCACTGCCATTTCCCAGATCCCTAGGTCCCCATCCTTCCTTAGACCCCCTTCCCAGGGCCGGTCAGAGGTAGGAGGGTGTCAGGTGGGCATCATAGCTCCAGGAAAGGAAATGGCTGTTCCTAGCTCTGTCCAGGTGAGGCTCAAAATAGTCATCTTCAAAGAGACAAAACTGGGACACGGAGACCTGGGCAGACCCAGAGCCGCGGAACCGACGGGGGCGGTGCCGCGATGTCAGGCGAAGGGGATCTCAGAGCCCCTCTCCTCGCCAGACCCCACTCCCTAATTACCCCCTCCTTCAAGCCTCTCTAGACCCTCTTCCCACCTTGAGAGACCCTCATGTTCCCAAGAAGATAAGCCCTCGTTTTACAGAAGCAATTAATCCTTCCTCCTGAGAAAAGAAATCCCTCGGGAGGAGGTACCCTAGACACCCCCCCCC